>NC_051184.2:111478131-111692208 GCF_013339695.2 Rhipicephalus sanguineus
AACGGTGTTCGGGGCTCCTTTCTTGGTTAGCTCCACCAGCGGGTGAGCTACCTCTGCGTATCGCGGGATGAACTCCCGGTAATATCCGGTTAAACCAAAGACGATTGCACTTGCTTCTTTGTTTTAGGTATTTCTGCTGCTTGGATCCTTTATAGGATATCGTCTTTTGTTGCCTTTCCTCGATGACGGGGAGATGGGTCCGATGACATCGATCGCTACTCTCTGGAATGGGAGTTCGATGGTGAGCATGCTTCCGAGGGGCGCTTTCCCCACTCGTCCTTTCGGTACAGTTCGTTGACATATGTCGCAAGATTTGACGTAGCGTTTTACGTCGCTCTGCATGCCAGGCCAGAAAAATTCTTCTGTTATCCTGGTCGTTGTACTTTTCGCACCTGGGTGTCCAGCCATGACTGCGTCATGCCCGAGACTCATCACAGCGGCTCTCAAACCCTCCGGTACAACAAGTTGCAGAATTTCTCTCCCTGTGCAAAAAGTGCACTTTCTGTACAACAAGTTATCTCGAATGAGGCACTCAAACGTTATTCGACCCCTCTTCCTCTTCTGAACTTCATCCACCTTTTTTAAACAGTCGGCGAGTGATCCGTCCTCTTTCTGCTGTTTTGCTACCTCCGCAGGTGTAACTTTCAGCGCCTCCGCCGCCGGCACCTTCAGCTTCGGTGTTTTTTCTCTGCTCGCAGCGGCCGCTCTAGTTTGCACCGCCTATGAAACCAAGGGGTTGTTTATTTCCAGCTCCTTAACCTGTGTTGTCTCCTTACTTTTTCCCTCCTTCGGGTTTTCTTGAGGGGGCCGTTCCTTCGTTTCTTCCGGTTTCCCGCATCTCCGCATATTTTGTCCGGTTTCGTATGTCGCCCTCCATTCTGGATCTGGGTCATCTACCTGTATTACGCCAGGGATATTTCCAAGAATTAAGTCGTACAAAGGCTCTTCCACGCACTTAGCCGCCACTGCTCCTGAATAGTACGGTGTAGACACGCTTATGATGGCTTCGGGCAGCCACCTCACGGTACCGTCAACCAGCGTCACCGGCGTTTGCTCACCTGTGAGCTCTTCATCCTTGACGAGACTTCTTTTTACAAGGACGGTATTCGTTCCGCTGTCCCTCAAAACTGAGACACGCTCCCCGCAAATATCTCCGTCTACCACTGGCATGCTGAGTCCACAGCCGATCACTGGCTTCGCCATTTCGGTTCCTTTGATCGTGTCACCTTCAGTTTTATCCGCATTTGTGACGTCATTGCCTGCCATCCATTCCTGCCTAGGGCTCACGACGCAATGCAGCCTTTTCTTGGGTCCTACCCCTGCATTCTTCGGTACTGTGACCCCTTCTATTGCAATTCTGGCAAACGAGCTGCGCCTTCCCCATCGCTCCTCCAAACCGACAATCTACTATACGGTGTCCTGTTCTGTTACAAATAAAGCATCTAGGAGCCGGTCTGTGCGTATTTTCCTGCGATCTCTGCTTTGTCGTATCGGTGCCCAACGATTTCGGTGCCTCTTCTTTCGCATTTCCCAGGTTCCTCAGGCCCTGTGCTTCCATAAACTGGTCAGAGAAGTCCGTCAATTCCTCCACCGTCTTAAGCCTCCGCTCCTTTAGGAATATGGCCAGCTTCGGGTGGCAGCAGGACAAGAACTGCTCCTTCACCATGAGAGCTTTAATTGCTTCGTACGATTTCTCCGTACCTGACATCTCAATCCATCGGTCGAGATAACCTGACAAGCGGGATGCAAACTGTTTCCCTGTCTCTGAATCATTGGGCTTGCTGCCTCGAAACCTTTCTCGGAATCCCTCGGCCGTTAATCGAAACCTCTGTAGCAGGTTTACCTTCACTTTATCATACTCCGTCGACTCCGTCGCGGGCATCCTTCCAAACACTGCCAGTGCCTCGCCAACCAAACAAAGACTGAGAGCTGTCGCCCATTCGCTTCGTGCCCATCCTTGCCCCGAGGCTATTTTTTCAAAGCGATGCAAATACGCATCCAGATCATCGCGCTTATCGTCAAACGTGGCCATCAACTTCCTTGGACATATTTTTGTCGCTCTCGGCACCTCTTCGCGGGCTGTCGATGAGGGTCTCTCTTCGCTCCCTGCTCGTGCCTCTGCCTCCGCTGCACGCAATCGCAGCTCTAGCAATTCTTTTTCCTGAACCGCCTTTTCTTTTTCCTGCACCGCCTTTTCTATTTGCAAGGCCGCTTTTTCTTTTTCTAACGCCGCCATTCGTACGGCTCTCTCCTCTGCCTCTCGGGCCGCTTCGCGCGTTGCTGCTCTCTCATCTCTAAGCCTCTGTGATTCCTGCTCATATAGCTTAAGCATCTCTTCTTTGCTTACCCCTAAATTCCCCAACATCATCATCAACTTTTCCAAGACCATCGCTCTGGTTTCAGTACGAGCGCAAGCGTACAGACATTCACGTAAAGACAAAGTGACTGGTTAGATTGTATCCTGGCAGGCTCGCCAAATCGTCGTCACCGTCAATAAAGTGAAGGAAACCAGAGGGATGCACAGGTACACTTTTCGCTTCGGCTATTTACTTTTCGAGCATACATAACAATTAGAATACATACAAAAGGTACTGTCACCAATATTACATCGCTAATGGCTTATTCGATATTTAACATCGCTAAGTAAGAGTCCAAATCACAAACTAATTTCGCTTCTGCACGTAAAAGACAATAAAGTCCGAATTTACTTCTTTTGTGGCAGTTGGCGTCCGGTGTTGCACTCGACACTGGCTGGAGCCCTCGTAGCATAGCCGGGGGAACGACTTAGAACCAGGGACCGGAGCGTAGCCGATGTTGGTTCTGTCCAGCTCTACTCGCGTACGTCTTGCTTTCGCCCAAGCCAAGGTTTGACTGCCCCGAGCTCTAGGTCGTCTTCGTCGAAATCCCTCTTCCGAGATTCCTCGGGGTCAATTGTGGGAGAGGAGCCTTTCCTCCTGCCGCGCCGGTGCGCACGGTGTTTACATTGAAGTTTGTGCGGCGCCGGGACCGTGGGGCCCGCGCAGGGGGCAACTTCACGTTCTGCTGTAAGATACGGGGGCCCGCTCACGGGGGCGGCTTCGAATTCGCACTATCTGGCGACGTCTTCTCTTGGCGCAAATTCACTTGGCATCTGATTATTCACCGAAGTCCATTTGAATATGCACACTCATGACAGCCATTCTCTCATGTACGTCATCTCCTCACTCTCTCTGCGCGCGCCCGCGAGAGGAAGGGCAAGCAGCGTTCAGTTTGAAATTCGACCCATTTCCGCGGCCCGTAGCGTTGCAAATATTGGCAGACGTGATCGTGAACGCCCAGTGTATTCATTGCGCTCGTCAGCTCAAAATTGTCAAACCTGATGAGGAGCCCTTTAAGGCTATCATAGTTGAAATCAAGAAGAAGAAATGGATATAAGCCGGGCACGTTGCACGTCGGCAGGATAACCGTTGGCCATTAAGGGTAACTGACTGGATTCCAAGAGATGGCAAACGCGTGAGGGGGAAGCAGAAAATTATGTGGGTAGATGAGATTAAGAAGTTTGTAGGTACAACATGGCAGCAGAAAGTACAGGACCGGGTTGATTGGCGGAACATGGGAGAGGCCTTTGCCCTGCACTGGGCGTAGACAGGCTGATGATGATGATGATGATGACATAACCATTTACACGCATGCGTAGTCTATTCTTAGTCAATAGATAAAAAGGATCAGGGGCACAATAAATTTAGTTGAAAATTTTCTCCTCTTCCGTTGTCCTTGTTTTTGTTTTTTGGTTGCGAAGTCGTACCGAATTAATGGATTACTAACAAGCTCAAAATATTGCTCTTATCCCTGGAAACTTTGGTAACTTATTTACGCAGAATACTTCCTTCACAAAAGTTCTTTTGTTCATCTGCGTGTTCTTCTTTTGCTACACCTAAATCTCTAAGCATATTCATGCTTGCATATTCACATTCGAGTGGCGAGATTACAGCACCGTCACTTATAACTCTTCGGCATTGTTTCATACTATGCCCTAAATGGCTCACCACCCCTTTATCTAACTCCTGAGTTTTGTGTGACGGCGGTGTCTCCTTTAAGCATAGAAGAGAGGTTTGTTCCACAAGACCGCAATGCACCTCAATTTCTCTTCTCTTAGGGTTGTCGAATGAAGCTTGTTTTGAAAGCTTCATTCCAAGACCCTCGTTTCTAACGAACGAGCATTTTTCACGCTCATTCTTAATGGAGACACGTCTTTGAGCCTGCCTCTCCACTCGTCAAACATTCCGAATTGAATGTCACTGCTGGATCCGCATTCTTTTCGAGCTCGCTTTGTTTGACGAATCTCTTAGTGATTAATGGAGCCCTTCTCAGGCGCTTCGAGCAGCTTCGTTTGTTTTAGCAGAACCAGGCAGCTGGTGCCACGCAATTTGCGAGAACGACGAACAGTCGTCTGCCGGTTTGGAAATCGCCCCGTGGCCTACTTATGCCATTTCTTTTGCATAGAGTTCACCACGCCAAAAACCTCTTGTCACTTGGCAAGAAGTTGGCTCTTTTCATTACCTCGCCTTTCGTTTTGTGTCTACGACCACTTTTGTCCCCGTGATTATTCTTAAGCGCACATTTTATGCAATCAGCTCCTAACTTTATTCGAGCCCAACATAAAAGCGGAGGCTTTTGCGCATGGCACCAATTGTTAAGCTTTCACACTTAAAAAAATGACAGGCCTGCGCGGAAAGCGCAGCGCAGTGACAGGGAAAGCTGGAAGAGTGGCATTACTAGATCATGTTATAAACTCTCGTGGCTACTAATAAAAGTACACTAGCAACGTACCCACTACGCCACAACTTATAATTTTTGTTATGTTGGGAAGCACCCACCAAGATATTAACCGTCATTCTGCGGTGAAGCGAGGTACCATCTGTAAGGCATTGTGTGCAGCTTGTTGATGCGCCGGTTGATGATGATGAAGAATTATGGTTGAACCCTTTGTAACAGGTTGGAAGCTTTAAACGACCCACAAGTTACTTAATTCGCATTGTGTGACGCCCGGTCGTAATAAAACCCTCCCACCACGCTTTATAACACAGGTTAGAGTAAGAAAGATAGAGAGAGAAGGAATTAACTTTATTGAGACCCTGAGGAAATGGATCATACGAGCCATTTCCTTAGCAGCTAATAGAAGTGCACTTGCGAGGAACCCACTGCGCTATAAATCGTCATAATTTTTGTGGATTAGGGAAGGTGCCACTATGCAATTTTTCGTCATTCTGCGGTGAAGCGAGGTACGATCTGTAAGGCGTTATGTGCACTTTGTTGATGCGACGGTTGACGACGATGAAGAATTATGACTGAGCCTTTTGTAATTGGTTCGAAGGTTTAACCGACCCACTAGGTACGTACTTCACACTGTGTGACGCCCGGTCGTTATTTAACTCTCCCACCACGCTTTATAACATATTTTAACCTGAGAAAGAGAGAGATAGATTTAACTTTATTGAGACCCTGAGGAAATGGATCATAGGAGTCATTTCCTTGGCAAACAATAAAAGTGTACTTGCGAGGATCCCCTGCGCTATAAATTATGATAATTTTTGTGAAGTAGGGAAGGCGCCGATGCGATTTTTCGTCATTCTGTGGAGCACCGTGGTACCCGCTAAACACCTGTAAGACATTGTGTGCACCTTGTTGATGCTGTGGCAGATGAGCAAGAATTATGGCAGATCCCTTTTTAATGGGTTGGAAGCATTCAACTACCCACTCGTTGCGCAATTCGCATTGTGTGACGCCTGCTTATAAAATTCGCGTTGTGTGGAGCCTGGTAGTTATTTTACTCTGCTACCACACCACATTACATATGGTAATGTGGCTCGTTCCCGACATGAAGGCTGTATAGGGTCTTTTTGCAAAGCATTTTTCAAGCACCGGCATGACTCTGGGGTAGAATGCTGGGCTCCCACGCAGAGGTCTCAGGTTCGAACATCGTTCCATCCTGGATATTTTTTTCTTATTTCGCGAGATAATGGGTACGGACACCGGCGGCGGCGGACAACTACGGCGCCAAAAACGGCCCTTATTTTGATCCCAAAGCAGCTTTCGATGTAAAAGTATACAACGTGTGTGCAAGCATTTTAGCGTGGCGTAAAGCCAGTGAGTATACAAGTTTGGCTAAGCCTTGCGTGGAAAATTCTGTTCTGCTCACCACATATTCGCTCAATCTTTTTTGATGCGATTGGGACAGCCCACGATGCTGCATGCACTCGTGAATTGGGCACGCGTAAGCATTTGTGAACTAGGTTCTCCTACGACTTCGATTAAATTATATCGCTATATCACACAGGCCACATTCAAAGCGTTATTTTCGCATTGCGGGTTTGTGTGCAGAGAAGCCTTCTGTGATCCTGCTCAGTAACCCATCTCTTGCCAACATATGGGGTTGAAACATGTAGGATGACCAAGCAACTAGAGAAAATGTCAGGCCCACGCAGCGTGCACTGGAAACTAAAATGATAGGAGTAACACTAAGAGATCTGAGGATGGCAGAATGGGTCAATGAACAAACAGGGGTTGCATATATCCTAGTTGACATGAAGCGAAGGACATTGACCTGGGCTGGCCACGTAATGCGTAAGACAGACAACTGGTGGACAGAAAGAATGACTACCAAGGGATGAGAAACGCGGCCGAGGAACGCAGAATAAGATGGATTGATGAATTTAAGAAGTTCGCAGGGACAAAATGGAATCAGCTCGTACAGGATAGACTAAAGTGGAGATTATTAGCGTGGCCTTCGTCCTGCAGTGGACTAAAACAGGCTAAGAGTAATGATAAGATGGGATAATAGTATAAATCTAAAAGTGAATTTTGTCATTAAAAATCTCAGGGAACTCTTCCCGTCAAAATCGCAACGCTTAATAAATTGGTTACGTTGCCACTTCAACGCCTTAAAATCCTAGATGTACAGTGACGTCACACCACACGTGATGCAAGACGCCGTGGGATCATTTGGCAGCCTGTTTCTCTTGACATGGGCATACATTACTCTCGTGGAAAAACTTCGTTCCTAGGCAAAATTTTGTGTATTTTAAGCGGCGATATTGCAGCGCAATTGTACGTGAAACATCACTAAGAAAATGTACGTGTTTGTTGTTGACCATAATCCCAGGAAATATAATTGTTCTGCATTGACGAAAGGAACACATCTGTTCTGGCATGAATACATGGATGCATTAAAGTTAGCGCTCTCTTTACCTCATTCCTTTTCAGAAACTGTGCTTGGGTATAACCGGCCTCGAAAAAGCTACACGAAGAAGCTGAAGCTATCACGACGGTGCACCTAGATATCAAAACGAAAAACAAACAAACAAAATCATTTCTTTCCTGGACGATATTGGGCAGACATCAATTTGGAGATCTACATTTTGTACCGTGCTGTACAGTTCATACACCAAAACGAAGCTGCCGCCATTGTTCTGTTCATGGTGCCAACGAAGCGCCACCGAAAGGCCAGTGACGTACGGGCAGGCCCCTAGCCAGTGGGGGGAGGGCTACACCCCATTTTTATGGAGGGGGCCGTTTCACCGAAAATTAATAATACAAATATGTGTTTTTTATGAAATAGTCGACGTTTTGAGCAAGTGCCCCCCCCCCTCATTCCCCCGAAAAAAATTCCTGGCTACGCGCATGCATACAGGCCTGTCTCACAAATCAATCGTCGCACAGAACTCGATCATCACTCACGTGAACCTCGCTTAAGCCTTCCCTGCTACAGCTTTTCGTAAACGCATTGAATGCTATCCGGTCACTTTCCGGGGCGAGAGAGAGCCGCTACGGTGCGTTTCTTTTCGAATCGATAAGTTGCATTCTGAGCATGCAGGGCTTTCTACCTGATCTCCTGCACCACCACGAAGCAAGATACTGAAGTTATTACGCTTACGATGCTTCTTCGTTTAAAATGTGCGTTGTTTCCTCCCAGGAATGACTGAGCAAACCATAATCACCGAACCTTAATGGTTGCTCGTAAAGTTCTGAGTGAAACTGTATAGCTAGTTATTGGTCGTTGATTTTCTTTCGGCGATGTGGAAAATGCGCGGAAGAATCTTTCCGCTGCAATATGTCGCACGATAAGCACGCTATTTATGTCGGATTCCTATTGCTTGCGAACGCGAACGAAGCAGTTAGCTCTATTTATGATGTCGCTTTCTGAATCATGGGGTCGTGGTCAGATTCAAAAGTGAACTTAATATTTATCGCTGGCAAACTAACAGTTCTGCCGACTAATATGGCCGTTTGCCTACTTTCACCTAATTGAATGATCGATGTACTGGTTATGAGTGATACGACGAGTTCCTCGCTGAATATGCGATTTTTTACCAGCCTCAAAAACGGCACTAATGAAGAATCTATGGCGAGTTGGTGCTAATTAATCGTTGACTTCCTACAGCGCTAATTAGATGTGGATGGAGGAAAGCACTCGTATTATGACCTTCTTTCCCCGGTCTTCATTTATTTATCGCTTAGGCTCGTCAGTGCCCCGAAAAGGTATGTCTGTTGTTGTGAGCTACCTCAGAAACGAGACCTCTAATTGCGAGTGTCCTTAGCCTTACGCTTAACGCAATGAGGGCACATCGTACGTCTTTTCTTTAGACTATATGTCAATCGATTAAAACTGTAAGGACGAAGAAAATCCACTTATATAAAAATCTATTTCAAGATTGCATGGTGTCAGTCTACATCACTGTACTTTTCTCATGTCTGCTAACATTCAATTATCCTGTCGAACACACGGCCATGCATTGAAGGAGTAAAGATAAAGTCAGGCAGAGATAAGTATAAAAAATAAGTCAGAAAGATATTACATATTAAAACATTGCATTTTTGAGATAGCGCAGATACCCTGTTTTTTACATGCGTGTAAGTGAAGCCAGCGTTGTTATTCAAAATGACTCATGGGAGCTACCACTCACAATAATTTGATAAAGAAATCTGCTTTGTTAGAAATAAGCTTCAGTTTGACAAGTTTAAGTTGCTCTTGATGAATTTCTTGACAAACGCACACATATCAGCAATGCCAACTCAAGAGCATTCGAGTTCCCCGTGTCTTTTAACGTGTGTTTCTTTTTAACGTGTGTCGCCTATTTATTCACTTGGCTTTTTTTTCTTACATTGCCTTTTAATGTTTGCGCGAAGCACACAACGCGCTGAAAAACGTTTTCAGCTTCAGTGACAAATGACTATTTTTTCACATATCTGTAGAGTGCATGAATGGCGCTGACGTTTACTTACTGTTATGTCGCGCTTATTTCTTATTGGCTTGGTTCGGAGTATAGTCTATTTGTAGTATTACTGATAAAGTGGCGTTTTTGTCCAGCGGATTGTCTTTATTGTTATTGCAACCTTCCACTCGAAGACTTCAGCTTTAGCAATATGCTACTTGCACATTTTTATTCGATTCCGTGTTCCCAACTCGTCGCTCTTCGTTTCCGTTCATAGCTTTTATATGATTATGCAAGTACATTAATTTCTAAGCTCTATATTAAAAGCCCAGATAGGTTCTAACAGACATATTTAAGTTTTTGAACAATCTTGCAAGACAGTTTGCTCTGGGTAAGTAGACAAAGTTATTAGCAACCTTAAAGTGAAATGCTTTATTGCTTGAGGTACTAACATGGGCTCAAGACGTTTAGGGGCGGCTTTTAGTTCATTTATTCCGACGCCGCGTTATTTTATCAATAGAGTGGGCTTCCACTAGCGCGTCATTGCTGATTTAATTAACCGTATTCACTAACTACATGTACGTGTTGCCCCATTTACGAGACAATTGCTTTTGAAATGGGTGTCAGTTGCCGTGGACATGTATTGCTGTCGCTTTGACTCTCTTGACTTTTGTTGCCTAGACGACGCTGACTAAGTAATTTCGAGCAGGCGCACAGTAATCGCGCTTCCCCTCGACGCCGTTTTCGACGCCCTTCAAGTACTAGCACCGTCTCGTCTGTCTAAACTCCGGGTCGATCGGACGCTTTCATCTCGATGCATTGTAATCATGTTTCCTGACGTCTGGCGTGGACGCGAGACGCTGCTCTTTGCTATTGTCGGCGTTCATCATCAACGTGTCGCATTTCACATGTACAGCGCATCCAGAGCCATGAAAGGCGGTGGCGTGTCTTACGCAATCTCTACTGATTGACGTAAAGTGTAAGGACGTCCACACTTGTCTCAAGTGCTCCAGCGCTCTACCACTGCGAAGACAACGCGTAAAAATGAAATCGTGGTCTTTGCTGCGATATACTATAATACATGCGCTTGCGCATGACTCAGTATATAAAGCGCAAGGTTGAGCTGGTTGAGACTTTGAATATGACCATTTTTCATGGCTAGAAGAAAGAACGTGCGTTCTTAATTTCCTTCATGAAGCAGTGCACTTTCTGTGAGCGCTTCATTGCAATATTTAGTGTTGGCTGACTAAAAGCAATTTGCTGGGCAACGCGTAAGGTCGATATCAGGAATGCTCATTTGAGGAAAATTCATATTTCGGGATAATCGAATTCTTAAGCCGCGTTTCCGCGATCGCGCGATGGTCCTTTCGTTCGGCCGCTTTACGGGCTGACGAACGCCGGAAAGAATATGAAAGACGGCGCACCGATTTTGCCGGAAAAGAGGGTTCCGGGGAAGGCCGCTACCTATAAAGAAAGAAAGGAAGAAAGAAAGAAAGACGGAAAGAAAGCAGCAAGTCAGGCTCGACCACGCCATATTTCGCTTGCCCCATTTCCCAGCGCCAGTGTGTGTGTCTTTCGACATTTCGTCCTTGTCTTTTCGCGCCCACATCCAAGAAGCATGACAGACCAACAAGCCGGCGTGGCTACCCATTTCGCTCATTGGGGAAAGACTTCAGAAATTTTAACCTGTGCTGGCAAAACTGCACATACTCCTATGTGGGCTTCAATGTGTGATTGACAGCTGAAATTGATATCAAAGTCATCGATCGTCCGGCTAGTATGTGGGTGGTTTCGTGATTTCCAATCACTGAAAGCATTCGTAATGGACGCTTGCCACATGATGATCACGTTGTGTCTTACGTAAAATTGTTCCATTAGTTGCATGCATCTAGAGTCAAACAATAGACCGCGTAACATTGCTTTCCTTTCAAAACTAGTCAAATGGGCTGGTCGGCTGCCGTATAAATAAAGACGTGAAATTATTCAACTCTAAAAGAGATATCATATAAAAAGTATAAGATGTAGATGCCTTGGCTCAATGCTAGCTGGTCATCTTTCACGGTAGAGAAAGCATTCAATAATGCCTGCAGAACTTTGCATCTGGAAACCCGAACGACTACGGTGGCGTTGTATTATAGGATGCACGCTCTTTTAATAGTATTGTTTGGCTCCATTGGCACGACGTAGGTACGCTGGCCTGCGTTGGTCACCTAGTAAAGTTCATGTAATGTTCCACATGGCCACATTTAAAGCATTCTTGTGCTGACTCAATGAAATAGTTTTACTCGTCATGTAAGACGTTCGCCCATGCAAAGAAATCAACGTATAATACAAAACAAGCCAGGTTTTCACCTTCTTTGCTACAAGAGCGTAGCACCAGCTGAATTTTATTCTTCTTTCATTTATTATTGCTGAACGCTCCTTACATATTTTATCGCTTTAATCTTAATATTTTCTTTGAAATGCTCTCATAAATATATCACCGGTTTCTTATTTTTGTTGAGCAATTTTGTAAATGCTTTCTTCAGATACATGGCGAAAATCCCGTCGTGTAGTAGTCTATCACCAATTAAAAATTTTCCAATTCATCGCGTTTTGCAAATATCCAAGGTCAGAATACCGGTAAATAAAATAAATTCTTGTTCCTGAATGTGCATAACACGAACTTTACCACTCAGCCAACACATAAGCTCTGTCTAGTCATGCGTGGCGAAGTTCTTGAAAATGCGTTTATCGTATAGATCAATTTATTCCCATACAATTCCCTACATTCTCCAAGAGTATTCATAAATAATGCATCCCAGATGTGCCGTGCTGCTGTGTCTATACGAGTACTAACTTGTTTCATCACGCAGTGATTACACGCTAATGAAATGTCGACGTGATATTCTATCTATCGGTTCTAAAATGTTTTTTGTTATAAAGACATCTTTCCCATTCATTTAAACCAGATGACACAAGAATGCTTACATTGCGGCATTCATAATGAAGAGATTATCATCACAAAATAACAAGGCGGCCAGCGGCATCACGTGTGATGGTTTTAGCTGTGGCACCCGAATTCCGGCGTATTAGTAAATGATTTTCTGCAGACGAAATTTTTGCATGGCTGACCCGTCATAAGTTTTGGTGAACCATCGCACCTTGCTGTCCGTCTGATCCTGTGTCCCTCGATTTTGTGTACCACGAATAAAACAGCCGGAACTGCGCTGCTGGAACAAGGTAGTCCAAGAACGACACTATGTGAGCTTGAAGAATTCTACGCGGTGAAACATATAAGTGTAGGTGAAGGAAGAATATTTCTGCACAAAGTTAAAAAGAAAGAGAATGCATCATTTGAAGCTTAAGTGGGCGTGCTATTTATGCGTAACACCCTCCTACTGGTAAATAAATTATTAAAGTACATTGTAGTTGGCGCGAAGCATTGGGCTTTCTGCTCAACTACCCTCATCACCATCATGTTTATTCGTGGCCATCATATACAGCAGCCGGTGGAAACGACCTTAGGCGCTGTTAGGCAAACCACATTCTGGAAAGGGAAGGTTGCAGTAAGTGGCAACTCTGTCATTTTGCTGCGTTTGTGCTTTACACACATAGGGCATTGAATTTCCACATGCACTGAAAGCGCACAACATCCAGACTAAATGAGCGGCCTTTCTGTTGTGTAAACGGTCATGAACATAAAAACTGCGGCACCGTAATTCCCGTAAGCCGTAGTTGAGAACAGTCTCGCTCAAAACGATGCATTTTACGTAAATGGGTTTGGATATTTACCGAGAAAGCCCAAGCACGACGCAAACTGGGGAATGTCAGGACCACTTCTGCAGTAGCCACGAGGGCTCCCTTTAGCAGGAAACGTTGTGCTCCTGCCTTGCGATGCACGGGGTCGTTCACTGGAAGCATGTAGAGAAATCACATCTAAGTTAAAATGACCGGCAATTCGTATATAGTTTCGTTTGTAGAAAACTTAGCAAGTCGTGGGCGTTTAGCAATACGTTTTGTTGGGCTAGTTGGTTCATGGCTTCTGAAGGAAAAAATTGTAGCGCAGAGCAACACACGGACAGACAGAGATAACGGGACTGGCGCTAACTTCCCCAGTTGGAAGTTAGCGCCAGTCCCGTCCTCTCTGTCTGTCCGTGTGTTGCTCTACGCTACAATTTTGTCCTTCAGACGTGGGCGTTTGTTTCTCTCCTCACAAAGACAGACCTATCGCCGTTCCATAGCTATTTTCACATTTTTTATATGCAAAGCAGCTTTCGCGCTATTCTTTGTCCGTAGTTCCATTGGCCGTCGTCCGCCTTCTAAGACCTACCATAGCCATCTGTAACATATTGAGCGCACGCTCGCGCCAAGGAGACGTCTTCTTCGTCTTGTTTTGCGACCACCTTGATGATGATACGCGCAGAGCACTTTAGGTGCCCGGGCTGCCGCATGCTGTCCTAGCTTGGCGTAACGCAGACAAAACCACGTGTGCTGGTACGCGCTAGCGCGTTCAGGCCAGTGTAAGGGGCTAGCTGGCCTGTGTAAGGGGCTAACGCTAGCGCGTTAAGGCCTGTGTAAGGCATGTGTAAGGGGCTAAGCCGTTCAACTAACTTATTTTTCGTGTCTGGTTCATGTCATTTCTTGCTTTGCAAAAGACAGCTCTACTACTCGATAAAGCTTCTTGTTGGGCGAGTTGGTGTTGGATCACATGTGGCATTTTTAGCGCAAGAGTGGAAAGGAAAGAAATCTTGGTAAGAGAAGAAGAAGACATTGTACAGGGCGAGCGCTAATTATTATTAGCGCTCGCCCTGCGCACCATGTTCGTCTTCTCTTACCAAAATTTATTTCCACTCTTGCGATAAAAATGTCGTATGTACTACTATTCGTACTCAAAAATATACAAAAAATCGATTCCATTCGCACTTGATTTTAATTATTCAACTGCGCATCCAAGTAGAAATTTTGATATTCAAATACCCGTGCTCGAGATGCGTTCTTATTATACGGGAAAAAGCCTTTGCTTCTTGAGATGATGAACATATTAGCTCCACTGATAATCCTTGGTCGACGAATTCTCGTCGTACAAGAATGCATAGTTCCCAGAACATGTGTTCGATTTATCAACTTTCTTCGTTTTACGATAATTGACATAAATGCTCTTCAAGACACTTTTGTCTGCCTGGTATAAGCGAAACGATTCTATTTTATTTGATAATATTGACAATATTTCATCTGTTCATAACGTCAGACTTCTATAGGATGCAAGTTCCATATTTATTTATGATTTTTCATACAGCCCAGTACTCTTGATTATCATCTCTCCTTCCGGTAATACAATACCCGAGGATAACAACAATATTTAAATAGCACGACGGAAGCGGTTTGTCTAATTATCGGCATATCATTTCCACTTCCTCAACATGAGTACGCCATGTTCTCTTTAACTGATCACGCCTTTGACAGATCGGTGCATTGCTGTAATTTCGTTGAATCATGGGCCTAGAGAAAGAAATTGGCAATGTCCCCATTGTGGTCGCCAAAAAGGCACATAAAAGAAAACTTCGACAGTCAAGCCGTAGTAATAAATGCCTGGCTGAAGGAAACATACACTCGCCCATTGAAACAGGCAAAACAACAAAATTTATCGACGTGTCGGCGCCCAATACGGGTACGTTGTTCAGAGTGAACAAAATACGTGGCGTTGTTTATTATATGCGTGCCGAAAGACGTAATGTGCTTGCGTATAACTCAGGGAGGGGACCATTCATTTGGTTGACAATACTATTGATAATAATGGCAGTAGATTGCATATAGAATTACTTAAGGAGCAGGTGTGGAAGATAATTTCAAAACTATAGTGCGAAAGTTCACTTCAGTAAATCACATTTATAGGAGTCCTCAGCAACTCTCCCAAGTAATGATTGAATGACTTCAATATTAGAGTTTGGAAATCGATCGCCGGAAAAGTTTCTTGAATCCGTCCTGAACGAGCGCAGTTTCAGGGATTTGTGTCACGCTTTAAGCGCTTGCTTTCTTCTCTCATCCCGACGCACTGGACGCTACAGGCGGATGGCGCGGGAGAAAGAAGCTACGCCGGCGCCGCGTCATGACATCGAGCGCTCGTGATGAAACGAGATAACGCTCTGCCGTTGTGATTCCTGAGCACGCTAATGTGGCTACTGCGTAATCTTAGCAGAATATGGAGCCCGGGGCCGACACCTGGCGGCACCCCGTTCCACGAAGCGCATATGATCCAAGCGCCGCTTTTTATTTATGTCGGCTACTGGCCAACGCATGCTCTTGATATTCGACGTCAAACAGCAGGCGCCTGCAGCTCGGAAGCGTGTGAGCACGGGCCTCTGTGTAAAAAGTGGGCGCCTCAGAAAATGGCATCTTCGCGCTCCGCTTCCAAACTCTCCTTTCCGCAACGACTGCAAATTTGGCTGTGCTGCTCATAGCAGTGTATGCTTTCCGCACGGTGTGTTTTTTCACCAAGCCCGGGGGATGGCTCATGAACCATTTCACATTTGTGGAGAAGAAAAATATACCTTGCGCCGAATAAGAAAAGCGGTCGCACTCAAACGACCAGCTGCAAACGACTGGCACAGCAACCTTAGGGCAAATAAAAGGTGGCTCACAATGATTTGCGGGCAATAAATGATTGTAGCCTCCGCAAGTGCCACGTCACCTGGCAGGCAAAAAAGCGCCGGCGCCTCGCGCACGACAACGAAACATCGACGAATGCCGCCGCCATAGGCAACTGCCTTCCTGTACTGCGATAGCTCTTTATTGATGCCCATGTCTACTATATCCATATCCGTGTAGTAGTAGTAGTGCTGCAGCCACCAGCCACTCCGTCTCGTTCCCCTTTCCACCTAACTCGCCGTTTAGCCTTTGCCTTTTAACACAAAAGTGTTTTATACCGGGGTCCACCAATACTTTCATGACGTATTTCCGTCACGGAAGTACGTCAGCAAAATAATGCCATGAGATCGCAAAGAAAAAACTATACGAGAAAGTTCCATTGATGGAGTCGAACCCATGACCTCTCGGTCCGCGACGGTGGCTGGCGGGCGTTTAGCCCACTGAGCTACCGCCAAACACTTTACGGGGGTTACACGAACGCGCCTTTTATCTTTCATACTTTCATCTCCCAGTGCTCTTGGATGGATGGATGCTGTTGGGGTCGAACTTCGTACGTTCGCCGAATGCCTTCATATTGTTACCCGCCCCGCGGCCGGCGTGCCCGCGCCAACACGGAAGCGGTAGTTCCGGGTGGTGGAACGAATACTGTCTGCTGGTCACAAAGGATACAAGGACTCACGTCTCCCGAGGGGTTCAATTATAGTGCCTTACAGGAGACCGTGGCCGAGCCGGGCTACAGGGACGGAAGGTACACTTGCGCCTCCGCTGTGACAGCCAAAAGCACCGGCAACGGCGACAATGATGCACGGGCCAATTGTATTGATGGCCCGTCAGCCCAGCATGGCAAGTACGTACCCGGAGGTGCTTTCCCCACGACCCGTCAACGCCTGAGGCCGAACATTCCGGAAACCGGGGTGAAGGGAGCTGAGCGGCGGCGGCGAACCGACGTGTGGGCGAGAGGCGGTGGTTCCTGCGAGGAGGTGGCGAGGAGGAATCCGGGCCTGGTGCTTTTAGCGGCAGCCGACCGGGAGACAAGGAGAGAGTTACTCCTGCTTTGCGATTGGACTGTAAGAGTGTTTGAATGGGGAGACAAGGAATAAAACCAGGGGTGCAGCGACAGTAGGGAGAGAAGAGAAACGAATAAACGTCTCTATCCAGATGATGTCGGAGCGGTCGTTTCCTCAAGGTGCCAGCAGATGAAAGTTCTCGTCTTCGGCTTCCTTGGGGGCAGCAGCAAATGTCGCGCAACCAGCGAGGCGAGTGGAAGAAACAAACAGAAGAACCTAACTGATGCTATGAGCGTCCCCTCTATAACGGGGCGGTGACATCTGTTCTCCTGGCCCGAAAAAAAAAAACGCGTCATTGTTAGGACCGTCCCATTCGGCGCGTTTCCAATACAAGTTTAATTTCGTCAACGCTTTACCACACCGTGAGGTGGCAGCTTATCTCAGCCTCGCTCATAGCATCCATCTATATCGAAAAATGGCTCTAGGACGCTCGCCCGGCTGTCGCACCGCATTCCCCGCTCGCCCTGTGAGAAGTAACGGTCAGGCTAGAGGGAAGAAATGATGCGCGTAGCGTTTCTCTTCGCATTTCGGCACGCTTTGAAGGAGTGCATATGAGTATCAGTGTTTATTATGTGCTTGTTGATGCCATCTTTGCGCGGGATTCACCATATGCGGTGTCCACGTATATGTTAAGTACTTCAGCTACCGAAAGAGTTAAATCATGATCATGGGCGTTAGTCGTGAGTACGGCGATGTGCCACTAGGCGTCAACGTGAGTGAGATGCGTCCACATCAAGCGGTGCTGTATCTGCCAACATAAGTTGTTTCCATTCATTAGACATTGTACAAGCTCTATTAAACTAATGCACTATAAACAATAAGCTAATTCTGTGACGACACGCTTCACTTTCATGTTATACCGATTCCTATGACGGGGGGATCAGCCATGATTTTTTTCAAACTCTCTGCACTTGCTTGCCCTGTATCCCCAATGTTGCTCTCTCCAATCCCGTCTCCTTTGCTCCCGCCCTTTCCATCGCATTCCAGCCATTACCGAAATGGCTTGCCAGCCTAAGTGCGGCAGATTACGCATGTGCCCGCGCGAAGACGAACGCAAACTATCCTGGCGAGCAATGAGCGAAGCGTGCCTCGGACTCAGGCCGCGATGGCGGGAAAGAGGGGAAATGGGGAGAGGAACCACGAGGTCGGCGGTGCTGGAACCTTTCTTTCAATTCTTACGTCACTCCTCAAATCATTTCGACTTCCTTCCGCTCTTTCGCTTCTCTCTCTGACTACCGTTGCTAATCTCGCACCGCACGATCCCTTCAACAGTGACCCCGCGAAAAAACGGAGATGTGCTTTTGGCCGCGCGCATCCTGGTGAGTGGCGCCGAGGATATCAGGCATGGGCCGCTATGTAGCACTGCGGCCGATGCATTTGCTCGTGCCTGGAATAGCCAATCACGAGGAGAAAGAGAGGTGACAAAGAAGATACAGAAATGAAAAAAAAAATAAAAAAACATGCCGGGAGGAGGGAAAGCAGTACACGAAAACACAGGCTGAGGCCACTTCTGTCTTCTTGACTATGAACTTCCTAGCGCATCTGTACTGTGTGAAAAGCTATCGGGAGTTTTCCGTACCGCTTCTTTCTAGCGCCTTACCCGGCCTTTCTACGGCACTACACTAGAGAAATTTTATCCTGGTTCATCTATTTTTTTTTCTTTTTCCTAGCGTTGTAACGGCCGGCGATCGAAACCTCGGCCTGCCGGCTCCCTTGTCTGTTGTTGGCAGAAGAAATTTAAAAAAGGTAGAAAATTTGCACCCGCGGAGACAATTCGTCATTGTTTTGAAACTTAAGCTCCGTAACGGGTTTTTTCTTTTTCCTCTATCCTGCGTGTATTCCACAAAGTAAACGCACCAGATATATTCCAACCTGCTTTACGTTCCTCTATACAAGTGCCACGTTAGAAAGAAGGATGCTGAATGGAGCCATTCGGGCACAAATATGGTTAAGGCACCGAAAAACACTGCGAGATGGCGCCACGTTGCGTGGCCATACCACAGGGACGGTGTAGCGACGAGACGACACCTGCAACGAGGCTTAGTTTAAAACAGGTTCACCGCTGCCCCGGAATCTTTTCAGGCCCGCGTGGCGTCGTTCCCGCATACGCTAGGAAGAGCCGAAGATCTCTTCCACACAGTGACAGAAAACAATGGCGTTCATATCGACTAGAGCACAGTATGTTGCGGAGTGGTATTGTAGGGTAAGGTGCAACGTTGCGAACGTGCAGTGCACCCATTTTATGATTGGGGCTAGTATCATATTCGACCAACCTGTTTTGCCAATAGGTATTCTATCCTTACAATTTTTCATTGCGGGATAGCCAATCATTTTAATGCGATAGCAATTATATGGACAGTCTCGGCTGATTTTTGCCGTCGCCGGCGCCGCCGACATGCACCATATATGTATATGCGCATATATATATATATATATATATATATATATATATATATATATATATATATATATATGTGACGCTATGAAGGAGAGGACGTCCAGCGGCACAGACGCCATACTTTTATTCTATCGCACGAGTCACTTCTTCCTCGTCGGCTTCTACCAGACATCACTGCCTTTATACGTCACAGGATTCCCCCTCCCCCCGAAAGAATGCGCGAGTTAACCAAAACATGAGCAAGCGAGTGTTAAAGCTAAAATGTCCCAAACGCGGAGTAGTTCGATGTCACAAGGGAGTTCCGTAAACTAGCACATAGAGATTCACAGGAGAGGCCAGCAGTCCAGGATATCAAGGAGAGCTCTGGGGGGCGAGGCTGGCTGTTGCGCTCGGGACAACACAAGTATGCCTTGAACGTTGACACTGATGATGACATAGCTGGTATTTGAGTGAGGAATGGACCAGGTTCGAAGACTTTGCAGGATCGACACCTCGGATTTCGTAGACGTCGTATTCTTCGTTGTGAGTGGTACACAAGCCGTGCATGCAGTTCGCGTGCCCGTTGATTGAGGCTGATTGGGCGCTGCCTCTCTTCCTGCAGAGTAGAAGGGGTGGTTTCATGTCTTTTTGAGAGCTTTACGCGATGATGTCGCAGTTGTTTAGATCGAAGGTGCAGAAGGGCGGTGTTTCGGCGGTGTCTTTCTCCTCGGGCTTCTTTTCAGAATAATTTCTTTAAGGCGTGACCGAGGTTTCGATGACGTTTTCTTTCGTCGTCGCCCATGTTGAAGTGTGCGCGTAGTTTGATTCGTCCACTTGCTTGTGCTGGTCTTGCTGATGAGGGAGCCCTTTATGAACATGACTGAATTTTTTCGCAAGTTGATGTGACATCCACTAGGTAGCTGGTACACGGTGAGCTGTTGTATTGCTTGTCAGGCTGTGAAGGCTGGGTCAATTGTGAATGCGTGTCACTTTGCGGAGCTATCGATCTGAGAACATCCGACGAAAAACCATGCTCTGGAAAGTCGTCGTATGGTCTGGCTTCGTGCAGGTTCACCAGCTCGTTGAGAATGAGGTAGGCATCTTTTGAGGTGTGTCGTCAGGTTTATCGGTAATATTACCGTGAGGTGATGTCAAATCCAATTGTGGGCCATGCATGCGACACGAGTGTCAAGTGGATCTGGGGCTTCAGTAATAATAAACCGTTCACCGGAGGTAGTTGTCTGAAAGGAGCTTGTGTCGACGGAAGTCACACCTGCGTTTTTGTTTCCATTGTTGGAACTGGCGCTGTATGGTGAATCCACATCGCTTCGACATTCCGGTGGTTGAAGCGCTGGAAGTTACCGCAACAGACATGGCTTGACCCAATTCCGAATCTTCGTCTTTTTGCGGAATAACAGAAACAGGCTCTTCTGATGCTTTCAATTGAAGAGAAAGGTCGTGGCTTGGTCGATTACTTTCCCGACGCGTCAGCTCATCTGTCGTGAACGTAATGACCTTCTGATGTATGTGGCAGTCGTTACGAAGAACATAAGAGCCACTTGATGCAAATCCAGGTGGTGCGTCACGTATGCGAAACGACGAATCAGCTGCATTGGGTGGTTCAATAACGTCTCGTGCAGCTTGGTGCAGCGCAGAGGTAGAAGATGCCGATTTTTGAGCAGATGAGAAGCCCGGTGGAAGGCTGGGTCTTTTCGGCCAAAAGCCCATGGTTGCGTTTTAGTGAGCTGGGGCCTTGCTTTGTCTGTTGAAAATTGGGCATTCATTCTCGGCATTCGAATGCGCTTTCTGTTATCAGAACGTTCATAACAAGGGGCCATAGGCAACGATTTTCTCACATGAGGCTTTGTGTGGCAAAAATGCTTGCTGCGTGAAGGTTCTTCGTCCTGTGACGAGCGAGTTGAAAGGCCTCCAACTGATTGTTTATGGTCAAGTCTTCATCGTATTCTTTAAATCGAATGATCATTTCTTCTTTGATTTTTTGCCAAGATTCATCGTTTTGAAAGATATGTGTGAGGTAAAATTTGAAAGCCTCACCGGTGACGTAGTTGTTGAAGTCTGCGACCATGTCCCGTTCCGTCCATGATGCAGCGGTAGCGTGGTGTTCGAAGAGGTTTGAACCATTCCTCTACCGGTCCATCGTCCGCTTGATCCGGCGTACTGTGGGATGGCAAGGCCTGCCAATGATGCTGCCATGATGGTGGTCGCTGTGTGCAGCGATGATCTGCTCAGATGGTCGGTATGTGGTCAGGGCGTCTTGTTGGGAACGTTGATGATGTGTGGCTGATGAAGTGGCTGCCAGGTCTTCATCCTGTCGACTTGTGTGACGCTATGAATGAGAGACGTCCAGCGGCACAGACGCCATACTTTTATTCTATCGCACGAGTCACTTCTTCCTCGTCGGCTTCTACCAGACATCACTGCCTTTATACGTCACACACATATATATATATATATATATATATATATATATATATATATATATATTATATATATATATATATATATCTGAAAGCCACGATTAAAATGATTCACAAGAATTCCGACGCGCGGACTCGAACGGGCAACCTCTCGCTTTGCAGCGTGCGGCGTTACACGGTTAGGCCACGAACAGTACCGTCTTTCAGCTTGCTAAGAGCGAGCTATTCATATACACCATTTACTTCAGCATGCTTTTTTGTCACCACATAGATGGCGGGAAGTGCGCTCGTGGAGCGCTTTAAAGGGCCCCTCGCCAGGTTTTGACAATTTCGAGCTAACGAGCGCATTGCATAAAGTGGGCGTTCACGATCACATCTGCCCAAATTTGCAACGCTACGCGCCGCATAAATGGGTCAAATTCAAGGTGAACGCTGCTTGCCCTTCCTCTCGCGGGCGCGCGCCACAGAATGAGGGGATGACGTACATGAGAAAATGGCCCTACGTATATGGTAGTGCTGTGACGTCGCTCCTCTGCGTATACGACTGTGCTCTGACGTCGCCAACAGTAGCACGTGACACTGCGATAATGAGTTGACACATGTGTAGTTTGTGTAATTCATTGCTTGAATAGATGAATAAACCTTGGGAGAAATAATGAGACACACAAAGGAAATGTGTGCGTGTTTTTAATTTTTTTTCGTGAATTGCAGCGAGATGGGGGCTAATGTGCCTTCGTTTGCCATGCGTTCGTGTCCCTGCGGTAGCGCATCGAGCAGACGCCAGCCCTGGAAACCAAAGTAATGTTCTGGCGCGTTCGAGCACTCATTATGCTCATTTATTCTACCGCGTCCAAGTAACGTTAATGCGACACTGGCTCATGATACCGCCACTCTCGTGCCCGTAAAAATGTCTCAACTTTCATGCCCGTCCCTCAGAAACAGGCAGTACACCACAGAGAACGCCGAGAAAACGCCCACGGCCGCTACAAAAAAAAAAAAAAAACGACAGCGGCCGTGCAACGCCGCTCGCGTGCTCGGGCTGGCCAATGCCACCTAGAAAAAAAAAAAATTGGCCGCGTATCTGCGTGCTTCGCTGCAAATGTCGTGTAAAGACGATAGAAGAGGCGCTGTGTGAGATATGGACGCCATCTGGCAATACGTCGGGAAACATGAGTGCTGTGTTGCGTGCTGGTAGTCCCGGCGCAGCAGCAGGCGAAGACCGGCGGTGACCAACGCGACCGGCGGGGACGCCAGCCAGCCCGAAAACGCGGTTTGGCGCGAAGCGCTGAAGCAGAGAAACGTCCGCACTCAACGAGTACTCTCCACACACTCTTTTATTTACACGTCGCCTGGGTAAAACAGGAACGCCAGAGCGGCGCCCACAACCGGCAGCCTGAAGGCCGCCCACAACGCTGCTTTTCATTTTTTAAATATTTTTTTTCACCTTCTTGGCCTTCTCAAAACTAAAGTTTTTCAACACCAACCCATGGCATTCGTACAGTGCAATACAGAACCGAAACGGAAACACAACAATGAGCTCGTGCGAAGGGCACGGAGGAAGGCAAATTTCAGCGCAGTCGCATTTTCAGCTTTGTTGAAACAGCGCTCACTAGACGACGACGAAGTAAAAGAAGGCACAGGACAGGCAGCGCCTGTCCTGTGCCTTCTTTTACTTCGTCGTCGTCTAGTGAGCGCTGTTTCAACAAAGATGAACGCATACCAACTCGCTCAAACTTGCATTCTTATGCATTTTCAGCGCAGCTTAAGAAACTAGGGTCCTTAAAATTACGTATGTATGCATTTTCTATTAAAGGAACACGCCTCCTAATACTTACCTAATGATGTTGCACCTCAGATATGCATGATATTTACTTTTGATCGACAACGTTCACAAGTATGAACAGCCTTACCAGTTCAAGACGGCTGGCCCTTGGGCAAGTGGTTCAACTTTGGGCCGAGTGGCTGAATCGAGGGACGTGCCGACAAACAGAAAGACAGAAAAGACAGACCAAAATTTCTGCGTTTAAGTTCCCCAAGAAAGACTATCGTCTTTAAAATTCAGGCCTGCTCACTGCCGCCGTAACGTCACGCGTCTTGACCGAGCGAGCGAACGCGCGGGAGACGTGAAGCCATTGCCGCTATCGTCTTCCTATGAAATGAAAAGCGTTCCCGGCTAGTTTTACATGCGTAACCGCTTTATTTGCCTTTTGCGTCGGGATTGGCGCTGGCTTAAGGAATGTGTTATGCTTTAGAGTTTTTGTTGTTTTGGTCTGTAACAGACTTATTATTCCACCTAAAAATAAGAAAAGATCGTGCGCTATCGAAAATGTGACCGATTTATAAATGCGAAGGTTGATGGCTCGGAAAGTGACGAAATAAATAAGGTAACTTTGATTCATACTTCGTTCTTTATTTACACACACACACATGCACACACGTCACACTGTCCATAAGGTGCGCGGAAACTGTTCCTATTCATTTGGTAAACCGAGAAAAAATTGTCGGCACTGCGTCCAGAGGTCCAGAGTCAGCCGAGTAGCCCCCCATGGGAGCTACTACTGTCCTGCCGGTTCTTAGATCGGTGTACTTGGTAGTCCTGCTTAAGTGTTCTGGCTTAAAATGGAGCTCACACACCTGAAAACATTTAAGAAAGCGGTTTATCACAGGCTTTGCGCTCCACTGTGCTCCTTATTTGCTCAGTTACAAAACAAAATTTATTAGGTGTCTACAGGCATCCCAATTCGGCTGACTTGCAGCAGTACACATTTCAAGGAAACAAATTAGGCGAAGGTGCTGGCGAGACTGGCGATAATTATAATACCGTAAAAAGTGGTCGAGCACCGGTAAGAAATACTATGTACAAAGCAGATGCACGACGCCACGCACAGACACTCCTTAGCTTTTCTCAGTCAAAAGAATTTCGCGGTGCTGCTACGCGCAAATAGCGAAATGTTTACCGGACCCTGAAGGAAAAAAAACACCTGTTCTGAGAATATACTGCCATGCGCGTTTATTGCTTCATTTTTATGAGTTCGGGGTGCGAGAAGCGGAACGCAAACGCATCTCTTGCACCGCTTGTGATGTCGCTTGATTGGAGCATGAAGGTGCGTCTACTTCGTTTCGCCGTCGTTTTGCAGCCAAGCTCACCGCGTCTCGGTAAGACGCGCTCGTCAAAAACGGGAAATCTATGCACTCTCTAGAGACGCTACATCATCGCGGGGGTGAGCGTCTGCGACGCTCAGCTAAATGTGCCTTATATAAAGGCTTACGCTAACAAGTCAGAAGTGCACATGACATTATTTTATCGAAATAACTGAACGTGTAAGAGGTGGTGCCTTTAAAACATCTGAAATGTAAGTAGCATAGACTACACATACCTTTGAATCACGGAGAGAATGCATATCGATGTCATCCAAATGAACGGCACGCTCTCATTTCTCTTTTTGGTCGCCTTGGGAGAATGAAACCACTGGAACCTTCGGTACATCGCCAATATCGGCGACACTTGGGCCCACAACACTGCTCCATTTGGAGAGCTTGCTCTTGTACAACATTCCGTGAACGAAGCACATCACATCACCACGCAGCACTTCACAAACGCAGACCACGGTATTCAAGCAGACGCCAAAAGAAACACCAGTAAACCATGGCAGGCTTCGTCAGGCTTAGCAATGCTGCTCTCTCGAACGGCGTGAGCTTGCATGCGCACGTCTACTCGGCAGGAGACGAGGGTCAAAAATGACTGACGTCAGAGGCCATGCCCGGAGTAGTGAGCAGGCCTGAAAATATTCTAGAGGGCGCTGTGCTGGCTCGTGCACGTCACCCGCATGTGACCATGCATGCGCATGACGTGCTGATGCGTATGTGTCAAGTGAAGAGGGCAGGGAAGGGATTTGGCTTGCGAAGGCTACACGGGGCGAATGGCAAGGGTTTGAAACTCGCCTCCTCGCATCATGGTTTCGCGCCGCTACAAAGTTATTGTTTTTCTCAGCTCGTAATGAACAGGTTTGAAAAATTCTTGCGGCATACTGCCTTCATTCGGCACACAACAACTTCCAGCGTCTAACTAAGACAGTGAGAGGTTTATTTATAGAAAGGCAGAGATATCGGCCTGAGCGATAGTATGCTCTAGCCTGCTACTCTACACCTATGGGCCTGGTGCTATGTGGCCTGGTGAGGGGCCCTTTAACGCTTAATATAACGTGTAGCCGAAGGCCAGAGAATAAGCCGGCTTCCACCTGGCGGCTTTCTGGGTTCATAACACGGGCCCAGCCCGCGATCATACTAAGCATTTGGAGCAAAGATAACGAGAATAGTCTCGTATTTGGATGAGAATACAGTAACGTCGACTTTTCCTAATGTTCGCTCCAGAACATTGACGCAGTCAAAATTGTATGGTTGATTTCTATTGTTAGTAACGATGGAGTTACGAATCGCTATAAAAACCCATGTATCGGCATAATGAACACTTGCTTAAGTTCCCGTACCGTTGACGCATCTCTGTAGAAAATCTGAAAGCGTTCTAGCTATATTCTAATTCTCTTCGAAGTTCATGTGACGAACCAGCGGTAACATTGTTCTTCGTGTTTCCAAGCTATCCTGCTTATATTAACAAGCAGAAGTCTTTGTTTAGTCATCCTCAAGAAGAACAAGAAGTACACGCCCACACGCATTTCAGTATTGAAAATTTTCACTTTGTGGATATTCTGTAAGAGTAGCTTGTGAATGCGCTGATGGAGCGACCTTAGTCAGGAAGAGCTCAGCTGCCTTTATACGTTATACACCAGGCAGTGTGTGTCTGTATAAACTTCAATATAGTGAAAAAAATTTCCACTTGCTCTAGTACTATTCGCTGTTTTGTTAGGCGCCCGGTATATTAGCGCGCGTTTTATTTGTCTGTAGAAGCAATGAAAGACCGGCTCATGTACCATATTTAACATTCAAGTTGATTAGATCATGGACCAATCGCAAGAGTGTTCCCAAATGTCGGAGCGCAAAAATAGCGAGATGGTAGCGTAAAAGTGGCTAGAAGTAGGTAAAAAATGTAGCAAGGGGTTACAAGTAGCTAAATTGTTTTTTCAAGCATTTTTAAACATATTCTGGGCGTGTAACGTATTTGAAGCTGTGTTACTTAAAGGGACCCTGCGACACTTTTGCGACTGCCTTATTTGGCACGGCAAATGCGTGTAGTTAGGAATGCCGAGACAAACGCAAAAGAATTATGCAAATTGGTGCACGAAAAGTGAAGTTATTAGTCGTCAAAGTTCAAAACTCAAGCAGACGACGACGAGAAACGTTTTTTTCGGATTTCACTCTCCCGCTGACGTCAAAGACCGGTTCCAATCACCGCGCGCGTCTTATACAGACATACCGGAAATGTCACCTCATGGTGGCCTTCACACAGTACATTGCTACCCCTCTTTTTTGACGGCGTTCTTACCATGCTTACGACGAACCACATGCGTCAGCTAGCAGACGCTCCCATGATTTGTCATGTAGTGCACAAAATGAGTCTTGAAGACCTAATAGACCTCGAGCGCGAGCTCTTGCGACGCAGTGATTGCTTGCATGTCGTGCACGCCATTGCAAATTGAAAGTGCGTCGTTGAGCCCCGCGCAACGCGAGGATGGCTTCATGGGCCAGACGAAACGCTAACGCCCGATGACGCGGAAGGCGTCGGTCGGTAAGCGTTTAGAACTTTTTTTTTTCCTTGACAGCATCGTACCGAAATGAGCGTTGCGTTTTTCGCAGGCGCCGGTGTCGCTCGATGCCGCAAACGACAAAACGCGGAAGAGTATCATTTGATTACCATTCCACAGCGCACCTAGTGTCGTGTTCGTTGTTTTGAAAATATATCAGTTAGAAACAGGAATCATTTGTTTCTGAGAAAGCATAAAAAGGGGTTTTGTTCCTCTAAGGCCTCCGTAATATGGCCTAGCTACCACCATATGAATATTGCACGTCACGTGTTGCGTCAAGCCAATCAAAAACGAACGGTCTTTGTCGTCACTGTCACATGACTTCACGTCACTTCCTGTAACAGAAATAGCCGATGTGTGTCGCCATAGTGCGAAATCAAGGTAGTTTATCCCGTGAATTAAAATTATAACCGTTTCGATTTCAGCGTTGCCACTTGCGCAAATATCGGTGCATTCCACAGTACCAGAAGCACCGATGAAAAGACATGCTCAAATTGTGTCGCAGGGCCCCTTTAAAAGACTAAACACAGCTATCAACCCACGCTTTCTTGCAGGTAACTACGCAGGACATGTATGACAGAAAAAAAATGTGCCATCGCTTTTATTCCAATAATTAGGGCCGGCGTGGTTTTCGCAAAGGGTCGAGGCTTGCGCACTAAAAATAATTTGGGGGTTTTACGTGTTAAACATACATTATTATTAGATACGCTATATCGTGGAGGGCTCCGCAAAATTCGACCCGTCTTATGTGCTTTAACGTGCACTGACATCGCACCTACACGGGCCTCTGGTATTTCGGCTGCGTATAAATGCGAACGCCGGGGTCGAATCCGCGACGTTCGGGTCAGTAGCCCAGCACCGTGACCATTGTACCACCGCGGAGAAGGCTCCGCTTCCCACGACGACATCGCTCTGATTGAACACCTCACGCTCAATGCAGAGAGATCGCCATTCCGACTGCTTGCTTGCCCACGCTGTCGCGACAAACTGTAAGCGGAGTACCACACCCAAGATGAGTGCGTAAGAACGAGCGCTAATTAAAATGTGCAATGAAGCGAGACTTATTTCAGGTACCACAACACGCCATGTACGTTAAATATACACAGTCGTTAAACGTAAAATTGGTAGATAATGGAAAATTCCGACGGAGGACAAACCGAGAGTCAGTGTTCACCACCGTTGCAAAAGGAAGGTGGGTTACGTCCAGAATGCCAGATGCGAGAACATGCCGGGATCGTGACGTGGATTGTGTGGTGAAATGTATGGGGATGTCGGGGGGGGGGGGTGATATGGAAGGGTCCTGGTTTTTCTGTGGTGTGATCACCACGGGACTGGAGGAAGAACAAAATAAACGAAGAGATAGGAGGTGAAGAGGGGACAGTGCCTTAATAGGAGATCCGTGTGCCTTCGCCACAGTGCTCACCAGCGGGCAAGGTCGAGTTTGCACCACGAAGACGGGAAGGGAGGAAGGAGAGGGGAATCCAAGAGAAAGAAAAAAGCGTTTGCGGGAGTTTTGGTGGAGAGGAGGAAACGGAAATGAAATGCCGAATAAGGAAAGCCGAGCACGTCTGAAAAGAGGTGCGCAGGTGTGAGAAAACAAAATGCTGACGCTGCGCATGTAGTCGGGGTGTGCTGACTATTGTAGGGCTATAGTTTTACTTTTGCCCGTGTAGCGCGCATGCTATTAAAGAAGTAGAACCTTTCATAAGCAATTGCTGATGAAAGGTTGTACTTTTCAGGGAAAGTAATGGTGGAAGGCCACGTTAGACGATAATGTAAAACAGATTGATTCAAACATGGTGGAATTTTGGAAAGCGCACTGCGCAGACTATCACGTGAAGCTACGAACACAAGATCGTTGCTCATTTTTATTAGAATAGTTGTATGTGCAGTGAACTTGGAAGTGAGGTCTTCTAATGCGGCTGTGCTGAAAATAAGTAGAAGTAAGTTCCCTCAATTTAGTATTGCGAGCATAATGTTTAGTGGCATCAGCGCACCAGCTGTGTGGTCACGCTATCTTGTGGCGTTCGCGCTTATGAAAAAAATAAAAGAAGAACACGGTGTTCGCAGGACACTCACCCTCGTCCTTGCGAAAGGGTAAAAAGAAGATGCAGAAGACGATCCTGGTGCAGCGGACGTCATGGAAGGTTTCTGCAACAGCGGCAACGGCCACTTGAAGAGTGTAAAGCGTTTCGCGGTGACTCGCGTTACTGAACGTCTAGAGGGCGAAAGCCACACAAAAGAGACTGAAAGCATCACGGTTCATGTGTGTCATAATAGTCACAACAAGTGAAGTGAGTAGAGAGAGAGAGATATATTAAAACGAGAGAAAGGCAGGGAGGTTACCAGAAGTGTAGCATCCGGTTTGCTACCCTACACTAAGGGGATGGCGAAAGGGAAAGAAAGATGGAAAGGAAAGCGGAGAGAAGAGGAGGCGCGCGATAAAATAAATATAACAAACGGAAGCTGTAGAGCGGGAGTACTAAAGCCTATTCATAGGCCAGTGGCACGCAAACTGTTCAGTAAGGCCTTAAGTGATTTTCGCTCTGCACACAGTTCGGTCGGCATTCCAGCAGTGAAGTGAGTAGAGTGAAGTGAAGTTAGTAGAGAATTAAATTAGTATTGAAATTAATTATATGATTACACGTTTTTGAAATAAATTAAGTAGTGAAAACTACTTAAAGTTAAGGGCGAAAATTAAGTAATGTTACATATACGATGATAAAAATTTAAGTAAGTAATGAGATATTCATGTAAGTAAGTGATGAGTTATTTATTGAAAAGGGAAGCAACTTCTTTATTAGCAGCATTAGCAATAGGTGGGAAAGGGAAGTGAAGGTGAGGAGCAGGCAAATGAGGAGGCGAGCGCTACCAGCTCCCCTGTTTTCTCAGTGTTCGCACCACAAGTGTGTGGCTGCCCCAATTCCTGGTGACTTTGCAAAGAAATCAGTGCGCATCACATCAGGCGGGCACATTACATTGATCCTGATTGCCTTGCAAGTTTAACCATGGGTACGACAATTAAACTTGCAACCAGATATATGGGAGCACGGAAAAAGCTAGAAGTGTTCTTGTAAGTTGAGCTGTGCGAAAACACTTTAACAATTACTTCGCAATACAAGCATGCCCGCTTAATGTCCATTATTGAGTATTCAGCTGATGGGGCGGCTGAAAGCAATAATTATCATCTCAATTCGTGTGTCCTTGACCCCACAATGTTATTTGTAGACCTGCCTTTTATGTACCTCCCTGTGTATAATTAAAAAAACCCTAAAAGTTCATTTTTATTGCCGTGTATGATCAGCTACGAAATGCGTTTTTTTTAATTTTACTGTTATGCAGAAACATTTATGAAATCTGTTCGAGTACTTGCGACACCTACTAACTCCTGCATGTACTACTCCACGAAATATTTATCATGTGGTAGGCTCTGTCATCATCTTTGTTCCCAGGTTACACATAGAATTTTCATTACTTGAGTATCGCCAACTAGCCACTTCCGCATGGCACTGGAGCTAACTATTCTCTTTTCAACGCGATAGGCGTTAAGGAGCTTGTTTCACAGAAATTCTGGCGTCGGCGTCGTTAGCTGGAAGCAAAAAAAAAAAACACCATCTCCCAGTCAAGGAAACCATGAGGGGATGTGAAGCAGCATAGGGAGCGCACACCAGTTTCCGTTACGTTCACTCGGCGTTTCCGTTAGTGTGTGAGGTTTGTAACTTAGCGTTTGTGTTATCATAATGTTGTGTTTGTGCATTGCTTTCCCTTAGCGCCGAGTGAACACAACGGAAACGATCAAGATACGACTGGAGCCGTCTGTCACAGACCTACGCAGCCGTTTGCGTTCGGCATCGCGAGCCCTGCGCTGCTGCTTCACGATGATCTCGATCAGAGGTTGGCGTGCTGCTGCAACTGGCGCCGACGTTGACATTACCAGTCATCGGAACGGGAGCGAAGCGACAATGACGGAAGCCGGCCGAGCGCATGCGCTTATATACACATGAAATGGGGAGGCAGAGGAGAGTGTGGGTTACAGGCTGTATTACAGGCTGTAGGAAGACAACGGTTAAAATTCGCAATAGTTCTGTAAGCAGATTACTGCCATTCATTTCGGACCGAGAGAAAACACGCGTGTCTGAAATTAACTCTTGATCAATGGTAATTCGTTTCCACCAAAGACATTCCGGACGATTAAATCGAACATTGTGGCTAATATGAACGTACACTTTTACTCGGTAGTCTGTTGTAAGTTCACTGTGGCATGGATACCGGAGCATTCGCGAACTGTAGATGGAAGCTGCGAACCTTGAAGGACTGCTTCCGTCGATCTTGAAGGATCCATTGAACGATATTTCCAATTCAGCATGAGTATTTGATATTTACAGAATGATTTAAATACAAAATAGGCAATGCTTACGCGGTTATATTCAGAAGTATAAATTCGGGCTTCCTAGTTTCTACAATAGCCAATGGGCGTAATATTTACGCAGAGTGCTTCAAATTATTTTACTTAATTTATGTTCGTGGTTTACTACTTCGATGAATATGTTCCGTGAGAACAACGTGCAGGGAATCGTGAGCCCACAAAGGGAGATTTATAATTAATAATTAGTTGCTGAAAATCAACAATAACCGCCTAGGTACTTCTGAGGCAACACATGCAATAAGTTACCTAGGGCTGGAGAGCAGCGGTTACCTTTGTCCACCAGGCTCTTAGGGTTACAGGATGGTGGATTAATAGAACACATCATATTGACTTCAGAGTACTATGCATACTTAGAACGAGGGAGAGCTTTGGAGTTACCCTCGAGAACAATCGCAGATTGCGGAGTGCGCTAATGGAGCCAATTACGCATAACCTCGACAAGGGTGTTGCTTCGTTTATCAGCAAATATAGTCCAAATTATATTGTAAAGTTCTTGCCGAATATATGCGTTGAAATTAAAGCATTTCCAATTATAACGAACAAACAGGCCATTTTTCGCATGAAACATCAAACCTTATTTCAAACACTTGCATATGAAATAAATATGAATTGGGCCAGTTGATTCATCGCGAAAACAATAGCGACTAGCGCAAACACACTAGGACAGCGACACTACAAAAGCACAGGCACGCCCAAAGCTAGGATGTTTTTCTGGCAAGGGTGAGGGGCCCTTGTTCAAAACCTTGACTATTTGAGAAAAACACCCATTTTCATTATTTATTTTTGGTAAAAACACCTACTTCACCAAAATAGCGGGGGGAAGGGTGCCACTAGGGCCCACCTCTGGCTACGGGCCTAGGCGCAGGACACTCGCACATGTGATTAGTGAAATCGACTGGCCAGCAAAGGCTGGTTGACCAGGGCGATGCTCGGAAACGCTGTTGTCGCAGGATGCATCGGCTCCGTCTTTTTCGTGTGCTGTGAATGAAATATCGCCTCGACGTCTGCGATTTCTGGGCCACTGTTGCTACAGGCTACTCCGCTCTAGACTAACACTTTTTCAGCGGAAATTCGATCTGCCATCTCAATTTATCGTCGATTTTCGAAACATTCGCACCTCCGCGTCTCTGCCGCGCGCGCGCTGGCAGTGAGCGTAGGGGGATGTAGCGGCTGCAACGATGAGCGAAATCGGCATCGCCAACAGCGTTGACATGACTCCCGAAGGAATCATCGATTGTCGCGAGAACTTTCTTTAGTCCGGTGCCAAAAAGCCTTCGCCCCACCTCACCAAGGACCCCGTACGTCGCGTACGGAAGTAAGGCCACATTCTACCCTCGTCCTTCTCCACTCCCGGCCGCTGAATACAAGGTCATTCTTCGTGTACATGGCGGCATCAATTGTGCCAGCATACATCCAGTCTCTCTCCGTGACATCGTGACCAAGTCCACTGGCCTCTTCCGCTGCTGCAGGCATCGCTAGATCGACTCCGGTCCAACGAGATTAAATACACAATCATCAATGAGCACAACCTGCTGTGACAGAGCTGATCGCTATTTGAAGATTGCCACCATTGTCATCATGGACAAGAACTACGAAGTCTCCACGCACGTGGCAGACACCGAAAATTCGTGCAAGGGCATCATCAATCTTCCGGCCTCCCTTGTGAAGGGAAAGTGTTGGCTAACCTTCGAGAGTCCAATCCAGCAATCAACATCCTAACTTCCCCTCATGGAAACACATGCCCAAAAATTCCGGACCTTGGCCTTCTGCATTTTGTGGAGCTTTGCCATGGTACCTATGCTCAACTAAAACGATGACATTTTCAAAGCTCTCTACGTGAAGATTTCTGCCGAGTTTTAAATTTCAAGTAACAACCACGCGAGAGCACTGTTCTTGATCAACATGCGAAGTAGCCTAACGTCGAGATAAATCTGTTACCGAGCTACAGCAATGTTGATTGTAGGGAAGAAGCGGTGAAGCCGCTCCACAGGAGGTAACAGTTCAGTATTCTCCCGGCAATCAGCAAGTTGAAGGTAAATGTACGAAGGTTAACTCTAAAGCAATTTACAATTCAGGATTCTCCCGGCAAAGAGCAAGTTGAAGTTAAATATACGAAGGTTAACTGTATAGCCATTTACAACGATTCGTGTTGAAATTGCAATGGCACAGCATTTGTCGTTCTGGTTTTGCACACACGCACAAGTTCATTAAGAGGCGGGAGGAAAGGAGATGAAGTGATTATGCGTGTAGCCATTTCGTGCGCGCGTGCTCGTGGTGTAGGTGCTTCACATGGCGTGTTCCTTATGTGATTATGCATGTTTTGTAAAATAGTGAGCTTCAGTACTGCGTGCTTTGTGTCTCTAAAAGTATTACTCGCGTAACGACGCCATTATTCACATAGTGCGTATGAGCAGAATTGTGCAACGCTGGTGCACTGGCGAGAATAGCGACATACTGTGTAAATGACAATGCCCAACATTTATCGCTGCGTTCGAACACACACCCACGCGCCGACGCATATGTGCGCATGCGCACGTTGAAATATGCACACGCACGTACAAGCATGTGCATGTGAAGTATGGATGGTCACATACGCAGATGTACATAACTACAATGTACGCAAATGGGAGCAGGATACGATGCTTCCCCTTGTGCACTCTCTTCTGATACATTGTACATCTGGGTATGTGAGCGTTCATCGTTGTATTGTCGATGAAATTGACGGAATACGTTGTTTCTTATTATCAAGATGGTGTCTTGATAACATGTTCATTTTTGAAAAGCACGCTTTTAAGCTTCTTCTTGGGCGATGCGCTTGCTCACGAACATTCATTCCTGGAAGTAAATTTTAGACTAGGTGGGCTGCGTGCAGCGCTTCGTAGTATTCGATGGAAGTTTTTCCTCTATTTCAGATGATGTCACGAGCAACATGTTACGCATCCTTGAACCTACAGGATCCACAGCACTGCTCGGCGTATGTAATAAAAGTTTGAAAAATCCGTTGGTTCCATTAATATGGCATGTAGCAAAGGTAGTTCCAGTTCTTTAACACCCCATAGAAAAGTATTCATAATTACCCGATGTCTTTTTAGGTACTTCGTCCCTAAAAGACCATGCGAACTCGGAACGAGCGAGCGATCACTTCTAAATGTTGCCATTTTATCATGTGTGCCGGAATTTTACACTTACAGCACCAGAAATGCTGACCTTGCCGCAATGTAAAAAGCCGGATAAAATAAACACGCGATAAAAGAAACGCGTGCTCTCAGGAGCCTCGACTGCCTATCGTCACCGTTTACTGACCCTGCTGAAAAGGTGTTGCAGGGCTCCTTTAAGCGCATCAGTACAAATGAGCTGAGGGCATGAAGCGGAAACAAAAAAAAATGTTTTCAAGGTTATAAGACGTAAGGGACGGCTCTTGAACATGAAGTCTGTACACCCGACCTATTTATTTACGATGCTGTATAACGAAGAACTGGTTTTCGTATTCGAAATCATCCGCTATGGAAAATTGTTCTAAATTGGCAGGGCCCCGTCGCGCCAGAAGATTATCTTCCTCAATTCGTTGTAATTATGAGCTTAACTTCTGTGAAAAAAGCCAGACGCATGCCCTTGTCAGCGTTTGAAGCCAGCTTTAACAACCATTTTCTCATAAAGCTGGAAAGTGCGCTGCCTCATTAAGCGGCACGGCCGAAAACGCACAGACACAAAGGCATTGTACAGTGAGTGATTAATTACTTCTCCTAATGAAGGGCGCCATCATCTTTTGTTTTCTTAGTTTTGTTACATATACATTTTTTAGGATGGCTTTTTCAGCGCTACGTGCAAGTAAATGAATTGACCTTTTAATAGACACATGCCTGTTTAAGTTATGCGCATGCAATAATGGCTCTTCCCTCTGCGAGAAATAGCAGCGTTGAAGCAGCTTATTCGATACACTACTGACATATATTATTCTCCTCTGAATACAAGTCGAAATTGTAATGACGATGCCAGGCCGATGCCAACTCTCTTCTGTTACTAAACTATGCTAGACAAGCACGAATATGGAAGAATTTTGTGTTCTTTTATGTCCTGGTGAAAATAGATATAGTGGCTGTCGCGCTCATTATTCGCAAAGCTGTCCACACAATGCCTTCGCCTACGTAAGAGACCAATCTGATAGGATGGCGTGACGAAGCGCCAACAGTTTTCCTTTTTTTAATAGGCTGTCCATTGCATCTGGAATGTGTTGAAATTTTGCCCCGAACACCCAGTGATGAAGCCTTGAACGCTCTTTCAACAACTTCACATCGCGGGCCATCTGTCATAGCCATATTTTTTTTAGCGTTAACGCCTTCCTTTTCCAGAACCATGCGAATCTAAACTTCGTTAGAGTCACACTTGAGCAATACTACCCGCCGGATTGTTTCCAAGGCTATCTTTGTGTTACTCCGAACTGCATGTTGACCACCGCATTCTTGATCATCGTCTTAACACTCAGCGCAAAAATTGGAGCAAGTTGGTGGTAGATGACCTTGTGCATCTTAACCAGCGCAGAGGAACAAACACAGAATACACGTAAACAGGACGTCTGAACATATCGTCTGTGGGGTTCGTGCCGTCTGGCCATGGACTGGAGGCAGCCGCTGATGTCGAAACTCAGAGAATAGCGTTCAATAGAACGACTAACTTCAACCCTTTAAGCACACAATGCATTCTACTGACTCACACCGACCACACTGATCGTCGCCGCGCCGGCCGCACACCGCACGCACGTACACTCCCTGCCAGTCCGTCGCCAAGTCCCCCCGCAGCGTGTCCGCTGCAGCTTTCGTAGCCGATATATGGGCCTCACGCACACCCACTGCGCAGCACGTGTCAATATCGTGTGGTGGTGCATGCGGCTTCCCCACATCCCCCCTCTGTGAGAAAAAGAGCCACTTCGGTCGGTCAACTTTGCTACCTTCCACGGCATCGTTCTTGACCGCCATTTTCATGCTCGCCAACTTGCTGCCCCGGCTTGTAGTTGCCCTCTTTTCCCTTTTTTTGACATCTCGTTCCTCCTTGCTGCCCATGGAGGCAGCAGTCTTCTTGGTGCCCTGGGCCGGGTTTTGCACGGGTCTTCTGTGCGGGCTCCGGCCGCATCTGGTGATGCTGCCGTGCGGGGGAAGCAGCCGGGCTGCCCCGAGTCTGCGAGTCTAGGCGTTTGCGGCCGCTGTCTGGGTCGCTGTTGTCCATGTGGCCGAATTCCTTGAGGCGCCTCGCGCTCTTGGGCAGCCGCCTCCAGGCTGCTCAAAGGGCGCCCAACCACGGTCTTGTCGAACTGATGATGCGTCCGGGCCAGCTCAGCCTTGGCCTTCTCAGCAGCTGCTGCTGCTGTTGCTGTTGCTCCTCGCGGGGCCATTGTTTTGGCGCCGGCACTCACGGAAGGTCTCGCCGTCTCCGTACTGGCCCTCTGCCTCGTCGCCGCGGCTTCCTCCTGTCTTCTGTGTCGGCGCCTAAGTCGCGGTCGTCGCCGAGAATCAAGATCAGGGCGGGCTCGGCCTCGGGACCGGCGGCCTCGTGCCCTCTAGCCGCCGAATTTTCTCGGCGTCCCTTTCGTCGGCCACAGCCTCGCAGCCGGTCGCTTCGCCGTTGCCATCGTGTATGGCTCCTACCTTGATGAAATCATCCTGGCCTCACTCAGCCACGCGCTATTCCTCCTCGCTGAGCGTCCCGGCCTCGGGATTTTCTTGGGCCAGCGTGCCTGCTTGCCAAACCGTGGCGCCGGCCATCGTCCGCAGTCCAAGTTTAGGACCACCACGCCCCTCGCTGCGCAGCATGCTGCGGTTGCGACGTCAATGCTCCCCACTGTCTCAAGAAGGCGGTTCAGTGCTGCATCCATTACTGCTGGCAGCCGGGGCCGATGTCGATGCAGTGAATAACGTTTATTAGAACGACTAACTTGAACCGTTGAACGCACAATGCATTCTACTTACACAGCTACCAGCCTGATCCGTCGCCGCGCCGGGCGCACACCTGCAACGTTGACCCGACGTATACCGACATCTGCAACGACATCTGTAACGTTGACCCGACGTATACAAAGAATAGCAATTTGGATCCCAGCAGGATTCGAACCCAAGCATTCTACGTGGCAGTCAGGTATTCTACCGCAGAGCTACGCCAGGCCTAGAAACTGCTTTGGAAAAACATCCTATCCAGGCGTAGTGTTGGTGCAACGTCTCTTCTGGTGGTGATGCTGGCTATCTAATTTTATAAGAAAGCAATAAACACTAAACATGTACTCCTACGATACGAGCGTCATGTCATGTTACCGTCTGGGGTTGTAGTGTCGGCTCCGTTTATATGGCAGTCGGATAAACATTACATTTAAATTCATGTGATTCAGCAAGCTACATTCGAGCGTTGCTCAACCATGGAGGAATACGCTAACGAAAGTTTCGTGTGACATTCACATCATCGCGCCCGTAAATGCACTTCCTTTCGGTAATTCTGACGTATGTGCTCTAACGTGACTGCTGACGTTTTGTCAGACCATAAGTTACCCTCTAAACGCCAGTGTTGTCGACATGCCTGGAACGCCAACGATCTGCACACAATTACTACACATACAAAACACACCGATCCACCTTGTAACGTTTGGCTCAAAGCCAGAAAATGAAGCAGTGAACTTCTCGCTGACATGCTTCGCATGAAATCGATTCCCACAAGGTGTTGGATCTGCCGAATTTCTTGGTACGTGTTGTTCTGCGCTGTTGTTAACATTTAAACGCACACCACCACCTTGGTGAAAGGTATCACTGTCCTTAATGGAGTAGCTGTTGCCATTTGTTGCTGCTAGTTACCTTGTTTCACTCGATTAACACCATAAATTAAGACATAAAGGTGAGAAGTGTGCTTGGGCAATGTTAACCTTCAAAAGTTCTCGCTGCATCTATGACCGTTGATGTCTATAGAGCTCTCCAGTAGGATACGTACACACGCAGTCCATTCAGTAGTCCGCATAGTGGAATATTGCTCACGCCACACCAAGACAGAACGGAAAAAAATGCAAAAGGACTAGCACAGTTCTTGTGCACTAGTCTTGAGCGCCAGTCCTGCCCTAGTCCTTGTCTACTTTTTTCGTTGTCTGTTCGTCTGGTGTGGTAAAATTTTCCGCCATGCAGCCAAACTAACTACCCAGCGTTTTCATCGTACTGCAGTCAGTATTGATCATAAATATAAACAGCGTGCAAAAAAAAGGCTAAATGAAGCGCTTTTTGCGTGCGTGCCAAAGTTTACGGGTTACAAGAATCAGTGCTCGTCGCGACTGAGTCAAACGCGTAACTGTTACCCTATATTCCAGAACTACAAATTGACGTAGCCAGAGAAAAGATTATTGACACTAAATATCACTGTTTGTTGCCTATCGGCATGTAGCATTACCACTGGCCTTCTCATAACAAAATCCACGCTACGTCGACTCTGATACTGTAGAAGCTTTATTTGTAAACAGTGAGCGTTAAGTGCTGCGTAATGCAGAAAAAACCAACAAAAAAAAGAAAAAAAAAACCAGCAAGCAATTCACACTAAAAGCACCGCCAAAACAAGTACGTCCCAACGACCAGTCGCCGAAAAAGCCGAAAATTTCCGGAAGAGGAGCGACTCTAAATTATACACAAATAAGTTGTATTGAAATAATGATTTTCACTATGTTTAGTTTCCGCCTTCTAGGAAGCACTTTTATAAGCTGGTTTCGTGTAACAAATGAGAAACTGTTCCCGAACAAGTCCCGACACATTCATGCAATCGATGCGGAATGACCACGAAAGAAGCGGGATAATGAAGTTACAAAGACAATGAGTGTACAGACAACAAATTAACGAACGAGACTGGAGGAATGCTGTTGGTATATTCTCGGAATGTAAACAAAATGAAAGCAATGGGCGAAGGAGGCCACCACTTTAGTATGCTGTAAAAACAGCTACCGGCGATATTTTTATAGCATGTACATAGTTTAACAATATATCTTGCAACGAATGCATACGCGCAGAGAACGAACATACACAAACACGCACAAAGTGCATAGCAAGTTCCCTATTTAATAACGTTAGTGCCTCCTACGCATAATGTAACACATACGAATTGAACTGTGCGTGTGTGTTTCTGTGTGAGTGTGTTGGGGAGGGGGGGGGGGGGGTATGGATAGTTCATTTCTTCCAGAAACTGTAGAAAAGCGCAAAAGATAGGACGTCGAAGCAAACACAGAATGGCTGGATTGCGCGCTCTCTTGCGCTTCTGCGTTGTACCAAGTACATTGGGTAACAACGTAGATTGCAGCGTAGAACTGCACACTACTGGTGCGAATACTGAAGAAACAGCGGTGCTGGTGTTGTTGTTATTTTATGCCTTGGTGCGTCATAGCTGCAATGGACAACATCCCCACTGAAATCGGCTGTTCTTGTGAGCTCATAACGGGTTACTCACACTGTAAAAGGAGTTCGCGGAGCCACTAAACATTGCTTACAAAAATTGTACTTGATTTCACGCACTGCAGGAATCGATGTTATACGAAGGAGTCACAGTGGAGCAGCCTATAGCGAGCTCTTTCGTTTTGAGCCCAATGATACGAGGCGGATCGACGTCTGTCTGTAAGTTCTCGCGATTCCAGCTGAGCGCTCACGATCTAGCGAGTGCGCCTGAAAGCAGCATATTCAAGGTCAGCATTCAAGAAAAAGGCGTTTTGTCAATACAGCGCGCTGAGAAGCTAGCTACGGTATAGTTCCTAAATTGCTGCACATGACGCCGCTCGCAAGCGTGAAAATTACAAATAACGGGGTCCATAGACTTTTGTTGTGAGCCGGTATGCATGTGATAATGGCGGAAAGGCAGCAAAGCATGGTTGCCTCGTTTTCCGAAAGAATTATCTTATGTGGTTTCACGTCCCAAAACCACGATATGATCATGAGAGACGCCGTAGTGGAGCGCTGTGGCAATTTCGACCAACCGGGGTTTTTTAACGTACGCCTAAATATAGGCACACGGGCCTCAAGCATTTCGCCGCCATGGAAATCTCCACTCCACTCCACCATCTCCACTGGACTACCTTGGGGGCCGGGGGGGGGGGGGAGTTCTTTCTAAAGGAGACGACACGTAGCGAAGCATGACGTGCACTAGGAACTCGGGCATCGCGAAAAAAAAAACGACTGACACAATGCGAGTTTATTTCCTATAATTCATTCGCGCCTTCTTTCTCCCCGATCCGAGACCATTATTATGTAAGTCTCTTTTATGTAATGCAGGCTTCTTGTATAGAGGAGTGTTTCACTGTACCCAGAATAGCACACCTATTCGGTCTCTGCCTCGTAGATCTACTGAGCCTACCCGCCATGGTGGTCTAGTGGTTATGGTGCTCGACTGCTGACCCGCAGGTCGCGGGATCGAATTCCGGTCGCGGCAGCCGTATTTTCGATGGATGCGAAAATGCTCCATGCTCCTGTTCTTAGCTTTAGGCACGCGTTAAAGAACCTCAGGTGGTCGAAATTTCCGGAGCCCTTCGCTACGGCGTCTCTCATAATCATATCGTGGTTTTGGGACGTTAAACCGCAACAATTATTAGATGTGAAGCATCTTATAGCGGAGTTCAATCCGGTGGTGGTGGTGGTGGTGGTGTGCGGCGTGACCACCCTTACTGCACATGCGCAAGCCTTCTCCACTTCCCCTCTCCACACCCTCTATCCCCTTTCCCTCTCCGCATCACCTCTCCCCTTCCCTTTCCCCCCTCTCATTTTCCTTCCTCATCCCCCTCTCCAGTACCCATCTCCCCTCCCCCTCTCCCCTCCCATCTCTCCTCCTCTCCCATTTCCCCTCCCCCCCTCCCCCACCCCCTCTCCACATCATCTCTCCCCTTCCCCTCCCCTTTCCCTTTCCCCTCCCCATCTCCATTCCCCCTCTCCACTTCCCCTCTCCCCTTTCCCCTCACCACTCCACCTCTGAAACGTGGGCTCTACATGCCGAAACACTGCTTCGCATCGCCTCATGGTCCCCTTTAGCGGGAGATGGTGTGATTTTTATTATATATAATATATCTACGGAGCCGATCGTGCAAGCGATGTCGCTTTTATACGAAAGCTTTCGTCGCTCTCCTGCTCTTCGCTTACTTAGGTTGCTTCTTTTTTGTTCGTGTCAAAAACGCCGGGCGCGTTTACAGTGTGCAACGTGTCCGGTTAATGTATCCAACGTCTCCAATGAGCGGTGACCGGTATGATACGGCTTTTGCTCACCTGCTTACACAGCCTTGTTCGCTTTCTGTGATATTGAGCGCTGTATTTGTATTCACAAATGCGCAATATGTGTGAATACCCCCGCCCCCTCTATTATGCTGTTAGAGCGAATGCTGGTTTATGTAATAAAAAAAGCTCACAGCGTCCCTTATCCATTCGCTTTAGACGAATCGAAGGGGAAAGCCATCTTCTTTTTCTTCTCAGTCGATGAATCGATCCTGCCCCGCCACACTTCGAAAGCTTTCGGCACTTAAAGTGGTTTTGCACTGCATCCAAGATTCCGGGCTGCTCTCCCGATTTTGTATTAGCTCCGTGATTAACCACATTTATCCAAGCTACGATGTCATGTTGGGGCGTCATGATGTGGCGCAACGCCACGCGACATCACATTAACGTCATAATGACGTCATCGTGACGTCAGTAATTTTTGGCGAGGTGTAGCGTAATCCTCGCATCATATGGTAGCGTGATCGCGTGATGATTGTGTGCATCACTCGTTCCGGACGCCGCGGGACGCCGACGCCAATGGTCAACGTTCGCGTTTGATGAGGCGTTTAAGCCTTTGGCCCCAAAAAATAAATAAATAAATAAATAAATAAATAAATAAATAAATAAATAAATAAACGTAGTCAGTGGTGTTCTCAATGCACCATGACACGAGGCATCTTCTTCACGTCTTCATATCGTTGTCTATTAAAAAATCGCCGTCGACCAGCCGTGGATGTCTAGTGTTTCTGGTGCTACGCTTCTGACCCAAAGCTTGCGGGATCGAATCAGTGGCGCGGCCGTCGCATTTCGATGAAGGCAAAATGCTAGTCTCCCGTGTGCTTAGGCGCACGTTAAGGAACCGCAGGTGGTCGAGATTTCCGGAGTCCTCCAGTGCGACGTCTCTCCTAATCGTACCGTTGTTTGGGGCGTGAAACCCTGGCAATTATTATTAAACCACCGTCGAAATTGATCAAACAGTTACGTCTCTCGAAGTGAGGCAAGAACGTGTCGCTGAGCTTTAATTCTGCCAGCGGCATTCAGCGGCGACGTACGTGCCTCAGGCAACGAGCGCTTTGCGTTTTGAAGTGACAGTCCCGTCCTGGAAGCGGTTCATTGAAATAATATACAATGTCTTCAAATGAGGTTCGGCATTTCTTGCACGAAATAGCCTTCTAACTCGTAACTATCTGAAACCTTACAAGATTAAACGCGTACTTTCAGCAAAATGTTGTCAAATAAACTTGGGCCATAACTGCTACTGCAACGAAAGAGAACTCGGTGCAGCAGCTGCTATGCTGGCTGCAGCAGAAGTCCTAATCTAGGATGCTGCCTCGTAGTAGTAGAAGGAGGTTAAAAATTCAGCGTATCATGTTTAGAGTACAATGTATTATAAACAGGTCACATATTATAAACACGTTCGTACGTCCATTAGCGTATTCTGGCCTGACTGAATTAACGCGAAATTGGGACAGCTTATCGTTCTCCCCCTATGGAATACACTCGATCCTCAATTTAACGAAATACCGGATATAACGAATTTTTATGTTTTCCAATCTGTGCCCCGTTCAAAACCATCTATCATTTTTCTTGTTGTTTGGACGTCATTTGATACTGCATTTCCGGTTTAACGAAGTCCTCGCGCGTCGCGTGCACGTAACAGAAGCTTCCATGACGCGCATATTTAAATGAAAACACTTGGAGGGAGAAACATCGTCGCCTGTGTCATTTATTGCAGGAATTTTGCCGGATGGCTTCAATTTGTGAAGCATAAGGCACCGCCGGCCACCATTTCTGCACGTGTAAAACCCGCATTGGGCGCGCTCCTCTTGTTTAAGCCGTGGTGCCCGGAAGCCCCGGACCGCGTCACGCTATGACGTCATCGGCATACAGAAAATCGAAAGTGCCAGCCGGAAGTAAATTTACGAATAGCGTTCGCTCAACACGTTTTCTTTGGCTTGTTAAGGGTTTAATCTCGTTTTGAATAGCTTGGCTCGCCGAGCAGAGGAAGTGGTTTGGTGTGGTGCATAGGTTGTGTTCACCTGCTCACGATGAGTGGTGATCCACGTAATAGGAAAGTTTCTGAAGTGAAGCTTATTACAAGCTACAGATTTCAGTGGCTGTGTTAGAGTGCGCGAAAAAACCCGTCGCTTTGAGGTACAGAACTGCGGCCCGATGGCACGCGTATTTGTATGCGTAGTTTTCCAGTAACTGATGCTGTCTCGATCGTGGGCTTGTCAGCGATCAGCCGTTTCTGATATGGCAAGGTGATCGTTTATCGACGTCACTTGTCATTTCACTTAGCCACATTGTATTGTTACCTGTATATGAATGCAAAACCTCCAGTTCTAGTGCCGCCACTGGAACGAGAGTCATTAGTAGCGGTGGGCGAAAAGTGAAATTTAATCTCGAATCGAATTCGAATCGAATAGTGCCGAATAGTGACCCAAAATATCGAATATCGAATCGAATATTGAATAGTACGTATATGTACTCGAAACTTGCACTGCCATTTACAACAAGACAAAGGAAAAAACATGCTTGATCCCTCCGTCATAGCAATCGGAATAACACGAAAGTAAAGCATGCCCTTGCAGAAGTAACTGAATGTTTACTCTACATTGATATAAGAGAGTTTGCACAATGTATATTGATGTCTGGCCGCTAATGGCACCGATTAACGTGTATGCACCAACTTTGAAGATTGGTGGTACATCTCCATCCCGACGACAAACGTCCATGTTAAATGATTAAACAAACCCTTGTGGTAGCTTTAGTAGTTAACGGTGAAAGCGTAATCAGAGAATGAGGTGTGATAGCCAGAAGAGCGTCACATATTGGACGCATAAGTTGGTCGCCATCCCGCGGCATGTTAAGATGTGATTGAACACCGCAGCCGGACTAGAGGGGAACGCAAAGCGCGCCGTGCCGCCCCGGTAGCCCGGCCGTGATTTTTTCTCGGGGCGAGCGTTTGAGCGGTCAACCGGTGTTGCAGCCAGGTGAGGTGAGCCAGGTGCGCGTCGCAGAGCTATTTTTGGTTTGCATTTGCGCGATGCTATGAGCGAGGCCGACGCTTTTACGACGCTTGGGCTAAGGTCGCCACCTCGCGGTGTGTTAAGGCATTGACAAAACTGAACTTCCATTGAAAAGGCGCCGAATGGGACGGACATGTAACGCATTGCAGGTGCTAATCGCGGAGGCCAAAGTAATAACGAATCACTTTACCTTACCGCTCCCAGAGGGCAACACCATCCCGCCGACCGGGAGAGTGGTAGATATAAAAGGCGTGTTTGTAAAGCCTCTGGAGTCTGTGGCCGTTGTGCTGTGGATAGCGTGCCCGGCATCTGTTGTTGCGGACCGAGCGGTCATGGGTTCGATGCCCGTTGACGGTAACTTTTTTCTTTGCCATCTGATCATGTAAATTTTTTCGACGTCATTTCCGTGACGGAAATACGTCACTGAAGTCTTGGTGGACCCCAGCATAAAATACTTTTGTGTTAAAATCACGGACGCAGCGGCTTGGTGGCAGCTTTATTACGCGCTTGTTCGGAATGGTATTAGATGCGAAGTATCTTAAGGCGGAGCTCAATCCGGTGGTGGTGGTGGTGGTGGTGGTGTGCGGCGTGACCACCCTTACTGCGCATGCGCATACCCTCTCCACACACCTCCTCTCCACTCACCATCTCCCCTTCCCCTCTCCACTTTCCCTCTCCCCTTCCCATCTCCCATACCCCTCTTCCCTCCCCCTTTCCACTCTTCCTCTGAAACGCGGGCTAGACATGCCGAAATTTTCTCCTGCGCAACGCCGCGGTGAGCTCGAGCGCATGCGCGTCCCCTCCTCGTCTCTCTCCTCTCCTACGCTGCCCCCCTGTCGCCCGCCTGTCGACTGCGTTCCGCGCTCGCCCTGTGAGAATTAACGGCCAGGCTAGATGGAAGATACGACGCGCGTAGCGTCCCTCTTCGCGTTCCACGACCCGAGGTCGGTAGCATGCCCAACGATCGCCAACGGAACGCGATCCTGCAAGTGCTCCGGCTTCGCATCGCCTCATGGTCCCCTTTAGCGGGAGATGGTGTAATTTTTTTCCTTCTTCTTTTATGAGTGCGCAGCCATGTTCATAGAAGAGGCGTCACTCCAGTTAGCAGGGGCACTCCTAACCTCTTAACGGCTAAGAGAAAGGGGGTACAGTAGCTAGATTTTGCCCTCTGTGGTCGCGGAATACGGCTTCAAGTGTGCTTAATTAATCTATGGTCGGGTATTTCTGCTTTACCGCAATGGCTACCCGGGGCCCAACAATCTTCGGGCGCCCGTTCACAGCAGCGTTTTACCTACGCGCCGGAACGATGGGAGTTTTTGAACGATTGGTGCGGTGCGGCAGTGGCGACTACATAGCGTGAACAAATTTTCATATGTGAATCCAATCACCGAGGGTTTCGCGGGCCAAAGTCGGGATGTATTACGGCACCTGCGGCATACGCGACCGAACTAGGCAAGAAAAGTCCGTGCCTTCGTTTCAGAGGCGAAGTTGTGGAGTGCGTGACAGTGTTCTCATGTTTTTTTTTTTTACGTGTGGAAAATACATAATCTCATTTAAAATAAACATGCGCTCGCTTTTGTACCAGGATATCGGTGAAAGTTTTAACGAAAGACCTACTGTACCGATGTTAGCGTTAGTTTCAGCCACCCCACCCTAGCCAAGTTCGTTCATTCGCCTCTGTGGCTTTTTAGATATTCGTCCTGTCGAAATATTCGAAACTTCGAATACTACGTATTCGATAACCGAATCGAAATATTCGGTTAGATATTATTGGATTCGAATTCGAAACTCAAATATTCGCACACCCCTAGTGTCACGGATTCGGGTGGTTGCGGGTGATGGACTCGGCCAAGACTCGTGGAACATCAAAACACATTTAATAAACGAAACACACGGCACTCAAAAAATATACATAGATGTGCAGAAATACAATCAAACAAACATAAACTGTATTAAACTATTTAATTAAACTGCTCCACTCATAGCCTACATCAGTCATAGAACAACTAATACATCGGATTGGCCTCACTTGGCATTGCTGATGACATGATACATAACGAATGTCCCGTCTGTCGTCGTTCCTTTGGGTCATCTGTCGTGGCTCTGATGTCTCCACAAACTTGGTGTCAACTCTGCAGCTCGATGCAGCAGCCGTCGCCTGTACACAAGCAGGTCGTCGTAGCGTTCGCATGTGTGCTAGGCCCGTTAGGCCTAACGCCGTCGTCGGCTCCTTCACATGTCGTGGCGTTCCACCGCTGACGTGGCGCTCCGGGGATTGCCTTCGGCGGCCTGCTGTAGAAGGGGGCTTGCGTCAGGAACGCTGGTACTTGCGGTGCGCAGTAGCTGCATCTCCGAGGAGCCTTGCTCGAACGCCGTCTCGTTCGCCGGCAGCACCTCAGGACGCCCGCGTCACCAGCCGCAGACCCGAACACCCGTCGCTGCCGTCGCCACTGCGCAGGCTGGCGATGCAACCTTCCGCTGCCGAGTCCACCCAGACAATCCCAGCTCACTCCGCCTCGTGTTCTTTTTCAGCTCGGTTCACGTGCCACGAGATCTAGAATTTTTGCCTCCGAGGGGCTCTTCCTCGCGATATCTAGTCATTAGTCAAGATGCCAACTGCGCAAGAGCGGCGTCCGCTCACGCTCACATCCAATCAGAGCCGTTTCACTTTCGCCGGAGAAAGAAACAAAAGAAAGAAAGAATGAAGAAGGGAAAGAAAAAAGAACGAAAGAAAAATTCGGCAGATAACACGTACCATCGGAATCGATGTTATGCGATGCACGATGTTATGCGGTGACTGTGGCGTAAATTTTCACATTGAGCGAAACGTTGCGGAATGACGCTAGAGAAATATGGGAGTAGTATACGAACACTCATATGTTGAAGAGTCGCATATGTATTATATAACCTGTTGTTTACATTTGCGTAACGATAACAACAGCAACATGGCTGTTACCAACACCAGACGTGGTAAGCTGGTATGTAGTGCTTATATTCTTCAGTGCTGGATAGCGCGATTCCGAACAAGACAAATAAGGAACATAGATACACAGGGCAGGCGTTACTCGCAACTAAGCTTCATTCCGAAAAGTTTCCCTAGATATATACAGAGCCGAGAGGCACGCGCACACGCACTGCACGTACGTTACAGTCACAGTTACCGCTGTTATGCTTATACTTGTCCCTAATGACGGAGCACGCACGCAGGTTTCACGAGCCCATGTGTTTTTAGAAGGGGTTCTTTACAGTTCTTAAACAAGGTCATCATCACCGTGATCAGTGAGCACGAGCAGCTGGACCGGACTTGTTAATCGGATCCGTTCGTGATCGCAGCTATGAGGAGTCTAAGTGTAATGAATTGCGAGATATAGTTCAGCTGGTAGAAATAAATCCTGGATACCTCTTGCAATGAAATGATCTATGATGCCTCCTGTCGTAGATGTGGCAGCGATGTCTTTTGATGCCCTCTCCACATCCAATCCGTCTTTGCCGCAGTATAAGGACCAAGAGTTGTTGGGTCTTGATAAATTAATGTTCAAGTCACCGGAAATGAAGAGAGGCCAGGTTCTCTGAGCAGATTTATTGTAGGGAGCATTGACGCCGGTTTCTGCGTAATCCACGTGGTCCGCAACGTGGACCACGTGGACGAGTGGATGGTAGTTGAGCGTCTTCCAGGGGTGCTGTGTCTTCAGTTTCCACACTTTCCTCGCGTCCGCCACGGTGGTGTAGCGGTAAAGGTGCTTGGCTGCTGACCCGAACGTCGCGGGTTCGATCCCGCCCCCGGCGGGATCGTGTATATATATATATATATATATATATATATATATATATATAGATATATATATATATATAAGGCACAAAGAAAAATAAAGCAGAAGAAAAAAATTCCGAAGTACCCGACCGCGGATTCGAACCAGCAACCCCTCGCTCCCCAGCGCGCTGCTTTAGACAACTCATCCACACGTCATGTTTTTTTTTCTTTATTGCAATGTTAATACGTTATATACATATACACATGTGCCACATATCACCCACCAGCACGCGTAAGGGCTGGATCTACTTATGAACTTTTAACTGTTTCAGTGTATCTAATATACAAAGCATTTCATCACATGCCCCTCGGTGCTCCAGCATTTCTCTGATTTTGTTGAACAGATCACAACCACACGCCATGTATGCGCCGGCGAAATAACGGCAAGCTATATATATACATAGTGGCCCTTTTCTGTACCCACTCGTGATGTGGAAGGAAAAAAAAAAGAAAACATCGGGAACACCTTGCATCAGACGCCCCCGTGTGGCTGGATACGCAGGGGGTAGCTCCACGCGCCACAGTTTAAAAGAAAAAGAAATATCTAAGAGCGTCTGATTCTCCATTGTCGACACTTGCACACGCAGCGCTCCTAATTTTCTTTCATTTCGAATACTGCCCTTGAGACGCGCACGACAAAGTGGCCATTTTCTGTATCCACTCGGGATGTGGAAGGAAAAGAACACAAAGAACACCAGGCACACCTTGCATCCTTGCATCAGACGCCCCCTGTGGTGGGAGACGCAGAGGGTCACTTGACGCGGCTCAGTTTAAAGAGCCCCTCACCAGGTTTGACAATTTTGAGCTAACGAGCGCAATGCATACACTGGGCGTTCACGATCACGGCTTCCAAAATTTGCGAGGCTACGCGCCGCGGAAATGGGCCAAATTTCAAGGTGAACGCTGCTTGCCCTTCCTCTCGCAGGCGCGCAGAGAGAATGAGGAGATGACGTACATGAGATAATGGCCCTACGTAGATGGTAGTGCTGTGACGTCGCTCCTCTACGTAGACGACTGTGCTCTGACGTCGCCAACAGTAGCACGTGACACTGCGATAATTATTTGACATGACATGCGTAGTTTGTGCGGTTTCTTGCTTGAATAGATGAATGAAACTTGAGAGAAATAATGAGACACACAAAGAGAATGTAAGCGTCTTTTTCATTTTTTTTTTCGTGAATTGCAGCGAGATGCGGGGCTAATGTGCCTCCGTTTCCCATGCGTTCGTGTCCCCGCGGTTAGCGCATCGAGCAGAGGCCAGCCCTGCAAACCAAAGTAATGTTCTGGCGCGTTCGAGCACCCAATATGCTCCTATATTCTACCACGTCCAAGTAAACGTTAATGCGGCACTAGCTCATGATACCGCCACTCTCGTGCGCGTACAAATAACTTTCATGCCCATCCCGCAGAAACAGACAGTACACGATAGAGAACGCCGACAAAACGCCCACGGCCGCTACATAAAAAATTGGCCGCGTATCTGCGTGCTTCGCGGCAAATGTCGTATAGACGGTTTCAAGATTGCGATAGAAGGAGCACGTGGTGTACCCCAAGAAACTTCCGGTCATCTCATTTATTATTCTGCAACACCGAAGCGTAAAGCGTTTTTTTTAAAGATTTGTCAGAGTAAGGGAATGCTCTTTTTCCAGTTTCACATAAAAGAAATGCGCTTATAGTTAAAGACCAGCTCTTTTAGTGTTGTGTGTAGCTTAGAAGAATATCTAATTCAAATATTTTGCTAGACACAGGGAGACAAGTGTTAAAACTCTACGGGCTACTCGCCAAGGCTTTTGTTCCCCGCCAATCCTGCTAACCTACGTCAGCGCAGGAAACCGGAAGCGGTCCAGGGCCCGTGGTAATAAACAGTGAAACCCTCTATAAAGACGATAGAAGAGGCGCTGCGTGAGATATGGACGCCATCTGGCAATACTTCGGGAAACATGAGTGCCGTGTTGCAGGCTGTTAGTCCCGGTGCAGCAGCAGGCGAAGACCGGCGGTGACCAACGCGATCGGCGGGGACGCCAGCCAGCCCGAACACGCGGTTTGGCGCGAAGCGCTGAAGCAGAAGAAACGTCTGCACTCAACGAGTAGTCTCCACACACTCCTTTATTTACACGTGGCCAGGGTAAAACAGGAATGCCAGAGCGGCGCCCACAACCGGCAGCCTGAAAGCGGCCTACAACGCTGCTTTTTTCATTTTTTAATATTTTTTTACCTTCTTGGCCTTCTCAAAAATAAAGTTTTTCAACACCAACCCATGGCATTCGTACAGTGCAATACAGAGCCGAAACCGAAACACAACAATGAGCTCGTGCAGAGAACACGGAGGAAGGCAAGTTTCAGCGCAGTCGCATTTTCAGCGCGGCTTAAGAAATTAGTCTTTAGAATTACGTATGTATGCATTTCCTATTAAAGAAACACACCACCTAATACTTACCTAGTGACGTTGATCCTCAGATATGTGTGATATTTACTTTTTGATCGACAACGTTCACAAGTATGAACAGCCGTACCAGTTCAAGACGGCTGGCCCTTGGACAAGTGGTTCCACTTTGGCCGAGTGGCTGAATCGAGGGACGTGCCGACAAACAGAAAGACAGACCAAAATTTCTCCGTTTAAGTATCCCAAGAAAGACTATCGTCTTTAAAAAAAGGTAGCGGCCGTGCAACGCCGCTCGCGTGCTCGGGCTGGCTCGGGCACGTCATGCGCACGTGACCATGCATGCGCATGACGTATTCATGCGTATGTCAAGTGAAGGGGGCAGGGAAGGGATTTCGCTTGCGAAAGCTACAAGGGGCGAGTGGCAAGGGTTTGAAACTCGCCTCCTCGCATCATGGTTTCGCGCCGCTACAAATTATTGTTTTTCGCTGCTCGTAATGAACCGATTTGAAAAATTCTTGCGGCATACTTTTCTTCTTTCGGCACACAGCAACTTCCCGCGTCTAACTAAAATTTGCTATGTGGCCTGGTGAGGGGCCCTTTAAAAGAAGAAAACAATATCAAAGAGCGTCGAAACTCTAAATTTCCCCACTTATATTAATCGCCGGTTTCATGGCCAATCCCTCGTAGTGGGTAAGAGCCAAGGATTAAGCGTCAAGCAAGCAAGCAAGAAAGCAAGCGTGTGATTCTCCGTTGTCGACAATGCAGCATGTTGCTCAAGCACATAGGCGTAACAACAGTGACAGTTGTTAGTTCACGCTTGCCCTGTACACGCCTGCGCGTTCATTTAGGGCGTCCTTCTTTGTGCTTCAGCGGCACGCTGCAAGTTTCGAGCTGCTTCTGATTCTTCGTCTGACGTTTTGATTTCTTGCTATCGCATTCATTGCTTCGCCTTTGCGGCGAAACTGTGACTTTTTATTTTTATCACTTTCGTTGCGTGTCTATGTGTGTGTACGCGGTTGCTGTGTCGGTTGAGACTCTGTATAACTTGTGGCACATACCCACCATCTATTAACTCTTGTTTACCGGTATGGGCCACACGTGACCGAGATAAAGTGTTTCATGACGTACGCGACAGGTATTTTGCGTTATTCATGTCATGACCAGTGAATTGTGTTCCTCATACACTGTTGCCCTGCTATGCCAATTTCGCTATATTACAAGTTATAGAGACGACCAGTAGAGTGCCCATATGTAGGCGGCTAGATAGATAGATAGATAGATAGATAGATAGATAGATAGATAGATAGATAGATAGATAGATAGATAGATAGATAGATAGATAGATAGATAGATAGATAGATAGATAGATAGAAACAGCCAAAGTGCCAGTGGTTCGCTAAGAAATACTTCGCATTTAATAAACAAGGAAAGAAACGAAGAAAGACAGAAGGAGGTAGGTCAGGCAAGCGAGCGCCAGCATGGCGTGTCCCAGTTTGCCCGATATAGGGTGAGCTCCTGAACTTGCGGCCTTCATGTAAAATACAGAATTATTATCCCCAAACCGCTGAAAGGGAGCCTGTTCCTAAATGGTTCTGGATTTCCTCGGAAGTGATTCTTTTGTGGAACACATCTTGCTCGTCTCTTACATTTTCTGGACTTTTCGCTGCACTTGTGGGGTCTATTACCCCGTACATTGCGGTGATGTATGTACAACCTCACGAGGCGCCGTGTGGTTCCAGTTCAACCGCAGGTATCGCTTCGAGCAAGCGAGGCAACACCCAGCGAGAGCGAGGACACTGAGCTGTACTCCGCATCGGGCGAAGAGTCCTCGAAAGACGGCTTTTAACCCGTCCTGTACCGCCAGGCCAAATGACGGATCATCAACGCATCTTCGCCGTCTAGTACGGCCACCGTGAAAACAGTGCCTCAGCGATGGCCTCACTCCATGCTGTCTGTGCCGCTGAATGCTACCGACAGTCTACGTGTGTTGAACAGGCAAGCGCTCTCCTTGCACATTGAGAACACTGTGCCGAACAAGATCAAAGATATACGGATAATTACACGAAGAAACATCCTCGCAATTGATGTGATGAACCCCAGCGCGCTGAGCACGCTGCAGCCAGTAACGCAGCTGAGAAACATCACATTAAATCCATCATACCATCTGATGGTGCCACCGTAGCAGGAGTCATTTACGACAATGTTACTGAAATCCCTAACGCAGACCTTCCTGTGCTAATAAAACCAGCGAGTGCAGACGTCATTGTGAACGTCGGCCGCCTTGGTAACACACGTTGTTTGAGAATAACGTGCAAAGGTGACTGTCTCCCCTCCTATGTGAAGGTTGGCCACTTCCGTCACCAGGTTGGACCATTTATCCCGAGACCTGTGCAATGCTTCAACTGCCACAAGATCGACCACGTGAAAGGTGTTTGCACGAACCCAGCAGTGCACCCCCGATGCGCAGAACCGCACTCGGAAGACAACTGTAACGGTACCATATTGAACTGTCCTAACTGTCAAGCTCACAGTGCTTCTTCCAACGACTGTCCGCGCATAAGGAAAGATATATAAAATATATCTATTATTAAGCAAATGGTGCGAGACAGCTCAAACCACAAAGAAGCTGCTGAAAAAGCCCGGCGAAGACGACGACGCCGTCGAAAGTCTTCACGACGGAAAACGTGAACTTCAGAAAGTAAGACGTCTCATCAGCGAACACCACGAGCTGCAGTTTCTAGCATGGCAGACGCAAACGTTGGAAAGCAGAAAATGGGCAGATCTCTCTCTACCAGGGAATGGCCGCCACTTACCCATAGGCGACTTGAGGAAGAACCACAGCAGCAGCCGCCTCCATCAGAGAAAGCTGCTACAACAGAGGACTTGCTTAATACAGATCAGCAAGTGATAGCTCTTCTGCGACCCTTAATAAATGCCATTCGCGTGTTGTTACGCAGCATGCACACCACGACCGCCAGAAGTGCACTCCAAATATTGGACTCTCTGAGTCCAGTACTGGCAGCCCTTGAGTAGATGACTCACCAGCCGCTGTCATTCAGGGAAGGGTCCGAAAAGCAGCGATTTTCCAGTGGAATGCCCGGGGACTGAGATCACGCATTGCCCATTTCCGTCGGTTCGTGTACACCAGTATGTTTCCCATCATCGTCATCTGCGAGCCGAACTTATCAAACGCAATCAGATTCTCCGGATATGAAGTATTTATGTCTTCTATAACTGCTGAAAACAGCAAGGTTCTGACGTGCATTCGCCGTGACCTCACCTATATTCATCCGCCGGTGTCCCATCAGGACGACAATGAATATATTATGCCTAACAGTGAAGATGAGACTTATCATCACTGGTGTGGGCGTCTACCTATGTCCATCAACTCGATTGAACCATAAAAGACTACAACGCATCCTGTCCTCAACTCCCCACCGGTGCGTTATCATCGGGGACTTCAATGCACATCATACGCTCTGGGGAAGTAGGAAGATCAATGTTAAAGGCAGAAATTTGGTGTCCTTCGCCTCCAACAATGAACTTTTCTTGTTAAATCACGGCACTCAAGCGTTTCTCCGTGGTTCAACGTATAGCAGCTGTCTTGACTTGGCGTTTGTCTCACGAAGCGTCGTAAGGCATGCTGGGTGGTTCACGGACATATAAACGCACGGGAGTGACTACATTCCCACATATGTCAAGATTGAAGGTTTAACCCCTTTCAAGATACGTGATAGCATTCAAAGAGTGGATTGGACAAAATTGAAATCTCGCATGGAAGAGCAGTGTCAAACGAATAGGTCACTTGACTTAGAGGAGACAATCAAGAGCACGATACACGACACTACAAGTACTCTCACGTGCTCTTCGATATTAACGGATTTCGACATAGAGTTAGAGCGTCTTCGAGCGATTGGCCGATGTGCTCAATAAAGACACTGACGCACAGGGGCAATAGAAGACTTGCGGAGCGCTTGGCGTCTACAGAACAAGATCCAGCGCCGGATAGATACGCTTGAATTGCAACGTTCGACAATTATCATGCAGCCATATCAACAACCATACCACCCTCATCGACTCCGAGTACAGTCGCTCCCGGATCGGAAGAGAGCGCGACGGCGACGGCCTGCTGCAACCACTTCGCAGTGGTTGCGCCAGACAGAAAGCACCGGCAACAACGAGAAGGCAGGCGAAGCATCCTCGAGAACGACGCGCAGAAGAAAGAAAGCGATTTACTCTGAGCCCGCGAAATCCAGCATGCACGGCTTTCCAGAACATACGAGAAATAGCACATCGCTTCAGAACATACTGATTTGTTTCCTGAAGGGAGCAGTTCGGGCACGTAAATGGCTGGACCATTCTACACCGCTAGAGGTGGTCGAGAGTGGGGAGCACGCCTCACCCCAGACGCCACAGAAAGTCCCGGAGGTGGCAAGGCAGAAAAGATGCCGTCAGCGCGTTCCAAGGCACACGACTAGAGCGAGCACGGCGAGCCGGAGGAACTAACAGGAGCAACAAAGCAGCTGTTGCGTTAAGAATAGGATTGTTTTGCACATATGCTCCAGGACAGGTCATCTGGACATGGCAAAAAATGCAACAGCTGTTGCATAAGATGCAGGGAGCGTTATTGACTGAGGGCCCCTGTTAAGATGCACATTAGGCACCAAATGCCGGAGGTGAGTGCCCAGAAAGTAATACGCTAGAGTACGCGAGGGCGATTCTTCCCCTTGTACAAGGCGCAGCAGAAAGCGGATTCCATGCCCTAGCGGACTCCATGCCAAACTGAGACACGCCGCCGCCTCACCGGGCACGGGACATACCTCGACCCTAAGGTGCTTCGCCCCTAAAAACCTGTCTGTAAACAACAGAAACGCGGGCGTCCGCTAAAGGAGCAAATACTGACGCCGAGAAGGTAGAGGAACCTAAGTAGAAAACAAAATCTGTCGTAAAGCTTTCTGTGTGATTTCTTTTGCAAAAGCGATATGAACTGCACAATTTTCCAGAGTTGAATTTTTCGCATGCTGCAATTGCATTTAAAGAATCTCCAGACCGATTAGCCAAGCTTTACTATAGCGATTTATGTTATGGTAGCCCATAAGCTTGAAAAAACATGCAGACGTAACCTGCCCAGTAACCTGAGCAATGACGGAGGGTTTTGAGGTTAAGTTTTTTCAGCAGTGCCAAGTTACATTTGGCTCCATTGACAGTAGGTGTCTTTTGGACTCTTTGATACATATTTAGGGACAGCTTACCACTCACCCATAGTAGAATATACAGCGCCTCAAGTCTCCATCGTTCTGTTCTAACTTGGTCAAGGTGGAGAGGTTATTGTATATAGCATCTCGGTTACATCATTCCTCTACATTCTGCAGCACGAAAAACAAAGGTGTGGTTAAGCAAAAACAAGAATGTACTATTAGGGAAATTAGGAGCCCTAGCCCTGTCGGGAAAGGCGCGGCAAACGAAGCTTGACTCGTGTGTGATTGACGTACTGCTTTATTCACTGATATCAATCGCATTGCGCAATGCTACCTCTTAACTATTGTCGTACTCCTTCCATAGCATTGCACCTTTATCCACGTGCTTAGCAGCGCAGAACTTCAGTGGTACAGGAAACAAGGACGCTCATGCGTTTAATCCAGGGAGCAATGAAATGTGGCCAAGTGAAATGACAAATCACCTCCATCGAAGATCGCATTGCCATATCAGAAATGACCGTTAGCCTGGCAAAGAACGTGCCCTCTGATGCCGAATTGTTTCGCGCCCCGCGCGGCGGAGCGAGGGGTCGTAAGTTCAACTCCCGGTGACGGAACTTCTTCTTCAGGGTTTTTGCTTTGCCACCTGTTAGTCTTTTAATTTTACAACGTCATATTCGTGACGGAAATATGTCAGTAGAGCCGTGGGGGACCTGGGCATAAAACACTTTGGTGTTAAAAAAATACGTTTCTGAGTCGCAAGTTATGAATATGTGTCACGAACGATGCTGCTTCCATCAGCGATAGATTATACACTAAATCCGCGCCCCAAACATAAGTGGAAGCAAATATTCCACAACAGAGTAAATTATATGCGGCGAAGGTACCACAAGTGTAGGTTGACAGGAAAATGGCATTTCCGCGCCTGAGGCTGATAAATAAAGGCGTATCACGGTTGCCGTTTGTTATGCAGTTGGCCGCTCAACGTCAGCACGAGAGTTTCGGCATGTTTTACACCAGGAGCGCTTTGTCACCACAAGCAGGTACCCCTTATGACTTGGCACGTCTTGTACTTATCTTGGCACGCTGAACCGACAGGCTTGCTGTGCAAAGCTGCATTTCCACGCTGGCAGAAGCGAACCCGCGGAAGTGCAAGCGAGGTCCGAAGTTTTGCGGTGTCGTGGCCTGCCACAGCAGTGCATACAACACCAAGGCACGCGATTCACGTGTGAAACTGTATCACTTCCCCTGCATGTTGCACAAGAAATTATGGCAGCAAGCGTGGATAGCTGACAGCGCTGTCTCGCCTTGTATTTTGGCTGTCGCAGTTCATCGCTTTCGTTCGTTTCGACTACATGAATCAGTACGTAACGCGGCGCATACACGCAGCGACTACAGTAATGATTACTCTATGTCTTCTCGCATTGTGAAAGTCCAGTTATGGTTGTAGGTGAAAAAACTTTGTGTTTTGATTCCCCGTGTTCGTGAGACCTACCCCTCGCTGTTGAACGTTCACACTCGCGTTATACCAAGCGTTGCGCAGTTGGTTGATTTTCAATTGAACTCGGCACATTGTCAGAAGTTCGGCGCCTGGAATACACGCGTCGGGAAGGCTGCTTTATCACGCCGGAACGGACGTCTGTGCATTTTCAGGAAGCTTTCAAATCGTTCTGCAGGTTTGCTTTGGTTTTGTCACTTTATTAGGGTGATATATATTTAAGCCACTAAATATAACTGGCACTTAATACATGCTTCGCAATTGCAACCTTCAAGTAACCACCTTCTGCCTTGGTGCGATTTTCTAGCCGCGTTCGCCCACCAGGTTTTAAAGCCTCTCAAGTCGATATCCTCACAAAGAGAGTGCAAGCATGACGCGAGAGCCGACAAAACGAGGCGTGCAGTTCATCTTGCTTCTCAGTGGTTAAAGCTCAGCTAGCTGCCTCCCGTCTTAATCGGCGGGTGATTCTCCAGTGCCACGGAGGACTTGACTCTAACCTTCTCAAGAAACAGTGCCATGGCCGTATAATTTATTTCTTTCGCACGCCGAAAACGTTTGTTCACGAAAGTACACGGCTGCTACTGTAAGCATGCCATATAAAAACAACATGCATATGATTCGTAGTCCAGACCGCAAAACATCGTTAGCGTGCACGGCTTCATTTCAGAGTGCATGTGGACCATTAGCCATTACGCATCTTGACAGAATGAGACTTACTTCGAAGTATACATCCTGCACGGTGTAATCGCGACTTTGGAAATGCAAATCGCTTTGAGTCGGGCGTCGCTGTCGTCGATCGTCTGCTCTTCACCGTAAACGTGATTGACGAGGTTTTCTCCTTTCATGAAGCTCGCTTTTCGGAAGTACCAGTCAAGCTTGAGCATCCGTTTGAAGCCGTACTGCAAGCGGTACATTGTCGGGCGCCGCAAGTGCACCGCGAGAGCTCTGCACGTGCATGGAAGAGAGCGGCAGCCCATTGAAGAGAAGGGACAACGAGCGTTCGTTGCACCTAGTTTCTATCTTAATGCCATAGATGGCGCTGCCTGTGAAGAGCAGCAGCACCACTAAGAGATGCTTGGGGAGCCTATATTTGAGGATTAGGAGGCTGAAACTTTGTCTTGCTTTGCTATTTTCGGCGCGTAAATCCAGTTTTTATTGCCTAAAAGTCCGGCCTCTAATCATGATGGTGCGTTATGACCGAGGTTTGTGCAAACGAAGGCGTGCTCCCGCATTCATGACAATCGCTGGCGAGATGAGGCATTGTTGGTGGTATTATTGGAACAAGATATGAATTTCATTGATCGATCGTAAGGTTGTGTTTGGTTTACATTTTCTGTACATATATATATATATATATATATATATATATATATATATATATACATATATATATATATATATATATATATATATATATATATATATATATATATATATATATCGAATTTTTCAAATAAAATCCTTCAGTTGTTAGACCAGCGCTTGTACCGTCTTCTGTCTTCGTGTCTTGTCCGCTTGTGCGCCACCCAACGATGAATAGGTTCCAACCCGCGCGCCTGTCAGTCTCAGTACATCTTTCTCTTCTCACTCGATGTATCGATCCAACCCCGTAGTAGTACGTGGTTATGTTAGAAGAAATGAAGATAAAAGCACCGACCCGTAACTGCTAACCTGTCCTTGACACCTCAACAGGTCGGCACAGAGATGAGGGTAGGGGAATAAAAGAGAAAAGAAAAAAAAAGTCACAGTTTCGCCGCAAGGGCGAAGCAATGAATGCGATAGCAAGGAACTAATGCTATACGAAGTGAGGCTCGCCAATGGATACTCTCAGTTTGAACAGCGCTTCTGTTGCAAGGCGGCCGAAGGCGGCCGCCTTGCAACAGGCGGCCGAAGCAGCGAAGGCGGCCGAAGCAGCGAAGGAAACTAGCGTGCTTCAAGTGTCGAGCTGTGACACTTGATAGTTCGCGCTCATCTTCTGTTTGTTCGTTTAGCGGCGTCCCTGAGCTCGAGTGACATTCGTACGCACCGTAACATGAGCGCGTACATCACGGTGAAAGGGTGAAACATTCCTCTACCCCTCGCCACGAGAAAACCGCGCGAGCAGACGGCGGAAGGGCAAGCTTCTCCCATGCGCAAATATAAGAAGAAGCGAGCGAGCTCGCCGACGACTTTTAAATGCGCCCGTGGGGCTCCTAGCGCCACCTCGCTGGTATTGAAGAAACGCTTATTATCGCCTGCTGTCTCTGAGTCCGTCCAGCGCTAAATGGTGTGTATATAACGCTCGCCGTTAGCTGCGTGGAGGATCGGCGTTTCGTGGCGTAGTGGATAGCGCCGCTCTCTGCGGAACAAGAGGTCCCTGGTTCGATTCCGCGCTTCGGAAGCATTTTTCTGAGTTATTTTTCTGTGGGGACTTTATAGATATATACATACTTATACATATACGGTGCATGACGGCGACGGCGACGGCAAAATCCAGCCGAGACTGTCCATATAATTGCTATCGCAATAAAAAAAGAATTAGCCGTGAGGTTGCTGTCGGTCGCGTGTTACCACGCGAAGCGCGCAGCACGCAGGAAAAGCCACCAAGGAGGCCGTGATCGTCCCACGCAGGAGAGTCCCAATCGGGTCAAGATGGCGCCACAGCGCACACTCATGTCGCGAGCGCGCGGAGCGCTCACCGGAGCACGTAGCCCCGGCATAGTAAAAAAAAAACAAGGTCCGTTGATCTCACAGGGTGATGCCGAGGAACCTCGTTGGGGGTGTTCTCAGGGCGTTCTCCGCTGTCAGAGGCGCTCGAAGAGTGCGCAGGACGTGAAAAACACGATGAGAGCACTCATGGCTCTCCCCACAGCGGTTGAGTGCGCCCTGGGAAACAGGAACTAGTCGGCGCTGGTCGCGGCAAGCCCCAGGTCGCGGTATGCACAGACGAGCACACGGCGGTCTTCCGCGTATTGCGCGCACTGTAGGAGAATGTGCTCCAGTGTCTCCGGTGTGGCACAATGAGAGCAGAGGGGATCGCCGGTGCCCGTCAGCTGATGAAGCCTCTCCGCCGTCCTCACCCAACGCGAAAGCGGAGGAGGAAAGACGCTCCCCTCTCCCCAAGCCGGTTCTCGGCAGGGGGGTGGCGGCTTGCTGGCTGGGGGGGGCGTAGTGTGATTCACTCACCGCGTGTGTGGTGGGCGTGTCCGCTGCGTGCGCTGCCTTGGCGATCTCGTCGGCCGCCTCGTTACTTGGGATCCCGATGTGTGCCGGTATCCACTGCAGGACGAGGTCACAGCCCTGATCCTGCACCGCCAGCAGTTGGACTGCGGCACGGGAATACGTGAAGATGGCGGCCGACGAAACTCGAAGCTGGAGGAGCGCGTGAGCAGCGAGATCGAGTGCAGCCAGCTCGGCGACCGTCGATGATGCCTCACACACAAGGCGGCACTGAATATGCTGCTCCAGTGAAGGCACCACACACGCAGCGGCAGCCGATCCGTCACGCAACACAGACCCGCCCGTGAACAGGAGAAGCCGGCCCGTTAGGCGCTCGTCCAGTGTGGCAGCAGTCTCATGCTGAAGCGCGCACACTGGCGTGGTACGCTTGCTCCTCCTCCCGGGTATGCGCGTGCGGATCATCAGTGGGCGATGCCTGTAGGGTGGGACACTGTGGTCGTTCCCATCCGGTGTGTTCGGAACCAGGGCGCGGAATGTGGCAGCAATCTGGCCCATCCTCGAATGCTCGAGCGAGTGGAGGGGAGAGACGAGAAGCTGGCCGTGGCGTGTACGTTGCATGCGCTCAACGTGGTTGAGGGCACGCACGTCGGCTCGCAGGGAACGTGGGACGTCGCCCGCCTCGGCGAGCATCGGACCGCTAGGAGATGTGCGGGGCAGGCCGTAGTACTGCCGGATGGCAGCTCGGTGCACCGCGTCCAGCTGCTCCTCCAAAAGCTTTCTACACCTAACGTGGTATTGCACTGCATCCAGCATCAGAGGCATTGTGTGATTTCTGCACCTCACCTTGTTTTGCAATGGATCCGTGATCGGCCCAACTTTGACCAAGCGACGATATCATGTGATGACATCACATTGACGTCATGTTGAAGTAATTAAGGCGTCGCAAATTTTGGTGTCTATGACGTCATGATGACCTCAAATGGTGACGCCACTGCGTGATGCCGGTGATGACGCCGTCATCACATGATGGTGTCCCCTGACATCACGACGACGCTGCGGGACGCTGACAACCCATTTGTGCGTTTGATGACGCATCTAAGTTTTTCGCCGTAAAAAAATCCACGCATATCCACGAAGTGAATTATGATGAGTGGGCGAAGCTCTGGGGCTCGTTCGGTCACCGTAAATGTCCCGTTTTTCGTTTTTGCCCTTTTGCCGACGGATTCCTCGCCGTCGCCTCCGGAGTAGAGCTTGTCGTCGGCGTTCCCGTTGAGCATCGCATGCCGCGCCTAATGTTCGGGTTTCGTCCGTGAGAGAAAGAGAATGTGTGGTCTGGAACGCGCTTACATACGCATTTTCACCGCAGCATACTCCCGTGTATTTAAAGTGACATAAAGAGCCGATGACAAATCTAGGTCCAAAGGTCTATAATGTTGTCGTACGACGATTTATTGTGAGGCAGCGACGCCTTAAACGGTGAAGGTAGCACCGGCAGAACACGAAGGTAGATCGCGCGCACAGCAACAGCAGACGCGGAAGCTCTTCTTTTAAAGACGATAGTCTTTCTTGGGGAACTTAAACGCAGAAATTTTGGTCTGTCTTTCTGTCTGCCTGTCTGTCTTTCTGTTTGTCGGCACGTCCCTCGATTCAGCCACTCGGCAAAAGTTGAACCACTTGCCCAAGGGCCAGCCGTCTTGAACTGGTATGGCTGTTCATACTTGTGAACGTTGTCGATCAAAAAGTAAATATCATGCATATCTGAGGTGCAACATCACTAGGTAAGTATTAGGTGGCGTGTTCCTTTAATAGAAAATGCATACATACGTAATTTTAAGGACCCTAGTTTCTTAAGCTGCGCTGAAAATGCATAAGAATGGAAGCTTGAGCGAGTTGGTATGCGTTCATCTTTGTTGAAACAGCGCTCACTAGACGACGACGAAGTAAAAGAAGGCACAGGACAGGCGCTGCCTGTCCTGTGCCTTCTTTTACTTCGTCGTCGTCTAGTGAGCGCTGTTTCAACAAAGCTGAAAATGCGACTGCGCTGAAATTTGCCTTCCTCCGTGCCCTTCGCACGAGCTCATTGTTGTGTTTCGGTTTCGGTTCTGTATTGCACTGTACGAATGCCATGGGTTGGTGTTCAAAAACTTTAGCTTTGAGAAGGCCAAGAAGGTGAAAAAAAAAATATTTAAAAAATGAAAAACAGCGTTGTGGATGGCCTTCAGGCTGCCGGTTGTGGGCGCCGCTCTGGCGTTCCTGTGTTACCCAGGCGACGTGTAAATAAAAGAGTGTGTGGAGAGTACTCGTTGAGTGCGGACGTTTCTCTGCTTCAGCGCTTCGCGCCAAACCGCGTTTTCGGGCTGGCTGGCGTCCCCGCCGGTCGCGTTGGTCACCGCCGGTCTTCGTCTGCTGCTGCGCCGGGACTATCAGCACGCAACACAGCACTCATGTTTCCCGACGTATTGCCAGATGGCGTCCATATCTCACACAGCGCCTCTTCTATCGTCTTTACACGACATTTGCAGCGAAGCACGCAGATACGCGGCGAATTTTTCTTCCGCACTACAATGTGTACGTTGAAGTCGACAACAAGTATAAAGGGTTTGTGCTTGCAGATGTTTTATGTTGTTTTGTCAACATTACGATTGTTATTCGTCTATTGCAAACATTTTTTTTTATTCACGTGCACACATATGTTTACACTGTAACAACTGTTTTCTCACCACAGTGAAAGCGGACAGTGAGCGTCGATGACAAAGCTAGGTGCTAGGGTATATAATCTATGTTTAATTCGCCGACTAGTATAAAGGGTTTGTGTTTACAGATGTTTTATATTATTCTATCACAATTATATTATGTCTTTGTCCACCTCAGCGCCCCTAGCGGACTCGCCGGACATGGGACATGCCTGGACCCTGAGGTGCTTCGCCCCTAAAAAAACTGTGTGCAATCAACAGAAACGTGGGCGTCCACTAAAGCAAAAAATAAATTACACCATTTCCTGCTAAAGGGGAATATGAGGCGATGCGAAGCCGGAGCACTTGCACGATCGCGTTCCGTTGGCGTTCGTTGGGCATGCTACCGACCTCGCTTCGTGGAACGGAAAGAGGAACGCTACGCGCGTCTTGCCTCACCTCTAGCCTGGCCTGTAATTCTCACAGGGCGAGCGGGGAGCGCGGTCGCCAGGTGCGCGAGAGAGGGGCAGCGTAGGAGAGAAGAGAGAGGGGAGGGGGGGACACCCATGCGCTGGCGCTCATTGCGGCGTTGCGCAGGAGAGAATTTCGGCATGTCTAGCCAACACCCTCTAGACTTTAAGGCCTGAAGGCGGCCACCGTGACGTCACGAAGCGGCGGCGGCGGCTGCTCGCCACCGAGCAGCGAAGGCTCGCGTAGTAACGTCTGCTGTGAGCTTGTCTGTGCCTTTTCTTTCGTCAGTGTTCCTGTTTGGCGCTTAGGAATTCCCTCCTCAGGAGTAAAAGAATTGCGTGCAGATATTTACGGTCAAGTAAGCCTCACATATTTTGACATATTTCTTTCTTTTGTGAATAAGTAAAAGACGTGTGTTTGCTCTGAGGAATATCAAGCACTTAAACAGAGTTTTGCTGAGCTTATGCCCTGTATTTCACCTCGGTAGAAAACAGAAATAGATATATCAAATGTGCAGGAACTTCGCATAATTTTGTTCATCGGTTCTTGGTTATACAGCCGGCAGGTAGCACAAATTTGCGACTGATTGATACATCGACCACAAAAGAGTCCGAACACGTAGTCACACCTCGAAGAAAATTATCTTCGCGTAATGCATTCAGGGAAGTTCGAATAAAAAGAAAGAGATTCATAGGAAGAAGCTACCCTTCGACCTGAAGTAAAACTGCAAGGTTAACTGTTCGTGCGAAAATACGTAGGCGCCATACATTTGCCTCCTCGAGTTGCGCTTGCCAGTGATGGGGAAACTTATGGGCAGGTAATAAATGAAACAGAGGAAATCACACCAGGTCGCAAGCTTCTTTATAAGCGAGAACGGGAGAATGATGGCATTTTGTCTGAACAACTTTGTTTACAGCGGAGCCAAAGGCACTTCGAGAGCTATTTCAAGCTTAGCGTTTCCAGCTTTCCCTTCTTTAATTTCGATTCAGCTTCTAAAACCATTTCTTGCGGGTAAAGACTTGTATGAGAGGATTCGTGCTGCACTGCAACACTGCTGCAGAACCAACTGTTCAGCATGTCCATCGTCGCAGGTATAAAAATCTGACGACTCGTCGTTGGTTAGGAGCTCCACGGTGAGGTCTGTAACCACTCGGTGCTGGTTCGAGAACTTTAAAGCACTCCTTGTTTTGACGATTGCTCCACGGCTGCATAATTATATGCGACAGCATTTACGACAAACAGCGCTAAAAGCAACAGACTTCCTCGGTCCATTGCTCTGACGAGGTCAGTGCTTCTCTGCAACACAAACTGAAGTTCCTTTATTCAGTGTCATTGCTTCTCTACATTTCTCACTCTTGAGTTTCTTCAAGGCGGCGTAGACAGCATACCCTGCCACATATACCAATACCGGGATAATGTCCGTCATCTTTCACTGTGTTTCCTCAGTGACAACTACGTTGCAGCCAGGCCGTGAACAGTTTGATTCCCTTTGAAGGTCATGCCATTCCTCATCCTCGTCACTGGCATTTCAAGAAGTGGCGACCGTCGTACTTCTAATCACGCTCGGAAGTATATGTAGAATATTCTGCAGGAAAACTCACCGTCGGGTTCTGTGAAGGAGTGAAGTTGTCACACGAAATCGCGCGCAGCCATTTTCAGCGCAACTCCGCGTCTTGGAAAATCGAAAAACGCACACCTTGCACTTCAAGTCGCAATTGCTACTGCACTGAAGACACAGCACATGTTCGTTATGACGAATTCAATGCCCCACACACGTTTCAGCTCGCACGACGTTTTCACAATTTCGAAAAAACGGCACACTGCACCGACAGAACCGACGTACCACGTATGGCAGCAGGAAACAAACTGACGTGCCGGTGTGCCGCCGCACTACTTGCCCTCCGTCATTAAATATATCGCGCTTTTGAGTAGAAAGTTATCTGGCTAGGTGCTGATGTTGCATTTAAAGAGAACTGTCATAGGGTTATTGCAGGTTTATTCCGCCGATTGTATTTCTTTATTCAGAAAAATGGCGCGACTTTCGTAATGACGACCAGTGACACGTGTTTCAAGTTGTATCCATCCGCGTTTGAGCGGGCCACCGGGAACGGGGGAAACCGGATTCCCGCTGCCGTCGCCGCCTCCACTTGGTGACGTCAGCACTTCGAATGCGGAGAGCGCTTCGGCCTTAGAGTCTAGAGGGTGTTGGTCTAGCCCGCGTTTCAGAGGAAGGTTGGAGAGAGGGAGAGGAGAAGGGAAGTGGAGAGTGGTAGGGGAGAGAGGTAGAGGGGAGAGGGAAAGTGGAGAGGGGGATGGGAGAAGAGAAGTGATGAGGGGGTGGAGAGGAGGTGTGAGAGGGTATGCGCGTGCGCAGTAAGGGTGGTCACGCCGCACACCATCACCACCACCGGTTTGAACTCCGCTATGGGCACACTGCCCTTGCATAGGCGGCTCCACCAGCGCGGCGGCGTTCAGTGCCAACGCGGTCGTTTCCACGTCCCTGGGGTGATAGCGTTCCCTCCCAAACCACACGCGCGATATAGCGCGGCTGCTTATGCAAGCATGGTGTCGTCTGCGTGCGTTCCTCTGCAACTGCTGGCTGGTTTTCAGAACGTCGAAGGTTGGTATAAATTATTCAGAGCAGTAAACATTGATAAATGCAAACTTCTGTGAGAGGCAGGGCTTGTACAGTCGCGCCCAATATGACTTGCAACGCAGGAGTGCGTGGCCTCGCGAGTTTAATGATTGCGTATGGTTACAACTTGCTTTATTTCTGTAAGTATTATTTTCTTGTTTGGGAACATTGCCCAGTCAGCTAACAGCGTTTCGTTGTAGAAATGGGCTAGTGGAAGGAATGCGAAATCCTTAAACTCGTGAGGTCACACGCTCCCGTCTTGCAGGTCATATTGAGCGCGACTATACATTGTGGTAAATAACTTTTCTTTAGGACGGAAGCGTGGTGACAAGTCGACGTGTGTCCCAAACGCGCATCAACGCGCCGTCAAAGACTATGAAGTTGAGAGTAGGTCACCATTTTTATTCAACGGTCTCGTTTTATTTCATTCCTTTTTGTTGTTTTGAAGCTCTCTCGAAACAGAAGCGTCATTGATGCGACCTGCGACTGCAGAGGAGGCTTAGCAGGATAGTTCAAGCACGCTGTGGCAGTGGCGGTGTACGTGCAGATATATAGAAAACTGATTTTAGCACGAAGATTTTGTTATGTAAAGGTAACAAAAATAATATACGAGCGTGACAAGGGCTAAACAGGTACACCAGCCCTATAGATATAAACTGTGAATCGAATACGCCTAGAACGAAAGGTATATTCATCGCTGTCGAGCCTAAACATGAGAAACACGCATAAATGTTACTGCAGATTTCGTAACATTCGCTTGAGCGAGCTGTCACAGCCTTGTAAGTGAATTGAAAAAATTGTCGGTAGGTAGGCTGGGTGCTTTTTTTCACTGGCCTTAGCATTGCCTACGAAATGCCTACACCAAATTCTGCTTTTTTGTGAGCTCCTAGTCTGTTCCATCAACGCTGCGCATGAAATAAGAACTAGAATTGAACAATGTCTTCGCGATACCAATTCAGCGTGAAAAAGATATATCGCCATTTCGAGACGATGATTATTGGATGTATCAAAATTAAGGCAGGTCTGAAACAATGTTTGATTCCATGGGCGCCTCTCCCATGAAATAAACGTAACACCCTGCACTGAATAAAATTACGAAAAGTCTTGTCACGGCGAACAAGTTGTATCAAGCGTTGGAGTCTCTCGTTCTCTCAGTGAGCCTTCGGGAAGCGGTTCCAAGTGTTCCAACTATGTTCCAAGTGAATTGGTGCTGGTATTGTGACAGACCACAGCACAACAAACCTTGTTGCTGCGATGCTAACCCATAGAACGACCAACGAAAGAAGAAACGCTTCGCAAAACTGCGGAAAAACACGAAGGAGCTGGCGCGAACGCTGTCACTGGCCGCGGCGTGCAAAAGCTTCCATCACCCCAGGGACGCGCGTGCCGCCGCTAGAGGCGTTCCTGTCAGCGGAGAGGAACAAGTAGCAAGGACAGCGTTGAAATTAGCAAGGGGCTGAGACAGGGATGCCCTTTGTCCCCGCTGTTATTCATGCTGTACATGGTGAGGATGGAAAAAGCGCTAGAAGGTAGCAACATTGGATTTAATTTGTTACACAAACAGGTCGGCACGATGGTTGAGCAGAAGCTTCCAGGTCTATTTTATGGTGATGATATTGTATTATTTGCGGACAGTCAAGATGATATACAGCGACTGGCAGATATATGCGGAAGGGAATGTGAGGCTCTAGGACTAGGATTTAGTGCAACAAATTGTGGATTGATGGTATTCAATGATCACGAAGACCATGCGGTCTTTATACAGGGCCAAACAATACCGAGGGTAAGCGAGTAAAAGTACCTCGGAGTATGGGTAAATGAGGGGGATAGATATATGGAGGTACAAGAAAAAGCATCGGCAGCAAAGGGAAAGAGGAATGCTGAAATTATGAAGCACAGAGCTTTATGGGGGTACAATAGGTACGAGGTGCTTCGAGGGCTGTGCAAGGGTGTGATGGTCCCGGGGCTTACATTTGGGAACTCAGTGGTGTGCATGAAGTCAGAGGTACAATCAGGAATAGAGGTAAATCAAAGGACGGTGGGCCGCCTCGCGTTGGGCGCTCACGGGAAGACGACAAATAAGGCTGTAAAGGGTGATATGGGATGGACAGGCTTTGAAGTGCGGGAAGCTCAGAGCAAAATGAGATTCGAAGAGAGGCTGAGGAAAATAAGAAGAGTGGATGGGCAGAGAAGGTTTTCAGGTATTTGTATAGAAAAAGCGTTGACAGGCAGTGGAGAAAAAGAACTAGGAGGCTCACCAGTAAATATACGGCTAACAGTGCGGGCGATATGGCAACAAGGAGCATTAGGCGGAAGGTCAGAGAGGCGGAGATGACTTATTGGACGGCAGCGATGGAAAAGAAGCCGGCTCTGAGTAACTACCGTAAGGGAAAAAATGAAATGAGGAGGGAAAGGTTTTATGATAATTCAAGGGGAAGCGCTTTACTGTTTGAAGCAAGGTCGGGCTGCCTTAGAACGCGTAGTTATAAAGCGAGATTCAGTAACGAAGAAGAACAATGTACATGCTGCGGGGGAACTAAGGAAACGATGGAACATGTACTGATTGAATGTGGCGATATTCACCCAGGTATACGTGTGGGCACGAGTCTACATGCAGCCTTGGGTTTTATGGACAACAATGGAAAGCTGAACACGTCCGCGATAGAAATAACTAAGAGACGGTTAGAGTATTGGTGGCAGAAAAGTAGCGATACAGAACAAATATAAATAATGGAGGAAAAATAAGGTCATTCTGCCCTAAGAGGCAGAGAGATAGACCGTGCATTTACATTTTTTTTTGGTATAATAACAGATTTATTCAATGTAGATAAGGTATTAGGCCAACATGAAACAAGGAAGCTTTTTTTTTCTTCGAGCCTGGGGGCAGACATGTCACCGCCCCGTTATAAAGGGGACGCTCATAGCATCCATCCAGTTAGAAGCGCAGTGTGCCCATATGATGCTTCGCATCTAATACGCGCCGAGAAGGTAGAGGAGCCTAAGTAGAAGAAAAAAATCTGTCGTGAAGATTTTGTGTGATTTCTTTTGCAAAAGAGATATGAACGGCACAATTTTCCGGAGATAAATTTCTCGCATTCTGCAATTGCATTTAAAGGATCTCCACACCAATTAACCAAGTTTAACAATAGTGATTTATATTAGGTTACACATAAGCTTGATGAAATATGCATACGTGGTTTTGGGACGTTAAACCATAGATATTATTATATTAAACATGCAGACGTGACCTGCGCAGTAACATGAGCCATGACGGAGGGTTTTGAGGTTGAGCTTTTTCAGCAGCGCCAAGCTTTCTTTGGCTCCATTGACAGGAAGTCCCCTCCGGCCTCCGTAATCATAGATATTTACGGACAGCTTATCGCTCACCCATAGAATAATACACTATGCCTTATGTCTCCTCCCTTCTGATCTAACTTGCCCAATGTGGCGAAGTTGATGTATATAGCACCTCGGTTACACCATTCCTCTACATTCTGTAGCACGAAAAAAGAATGTATGGTTAAGCAATAACAAGAATGTGCTGTTAGAGAAATTAGGAGTCCTAGCCCCATCAGGAAAAGCGCGGCAAACGAAGCTTGACTCGTGTGTACCTGACGTACTGCTTTATTTATTTATATCCATCGCCATGCGCAATGCTACCTCTTAACTATTGTCATCATCCTTGCATGGAATTGGACCTATATTCACGTGCTTAGCAGCGCAGAACTTCAGTGGTACAGTCGACAACGACGCTCATGCGCTCAATCCAGGGGGCAATGATATATGGCAAAGTCATATGCCGAATCACCTCGATCAAAGCTCAGACTGCCATTGCAAAAATGACTGATCACCGACAAGATTGCGATAGGGGGAGCCACAATTATTGGAAACAGCGCAGACAAAACATTATGCCATATTCCGCTAAAAGGGGACCATGAGGCGATGCGAAGCCTGAGCACTTGCACGATCGCGTTCCCTTGACGTTCGTTGGGCATGCTATGGATCTCACGTAGTGGAAGGCGAAGGGGGTGCTACGCGCGTCGTGTCTTCCCTCTAGGCTGGCCGTTAATTTTCACAGGGCGAGCGGGGAACGCGGTCGACAGGCGCGCGACAGGGGGGAGCGCAGGAGAGGAGACAGAAGGGAGGGGACACGCATGCGCTGGCGATCATCGTGGCGTTGCGCAGGAGAGAATGAGGCACGTTAGAGGGGGAATTGAGACGGGGAGTGGAGAGGAGGAGTGGAGAAGGGGAGATGGAGAGGGGATTTGCGCATGCGCTAACCCCATCCGCACACCCTATCGCAAACCCTATCCGCAGGGTGGTCACGCCGCACACCCCCACCGGATTGAACTCCGCCATAAGGTGCTTCGCATTTGACTCGAAGGTGCGCCGGTCACGCATGTGACCAGCGCACCGTCGAGATGCGCCAGATTTTTCGCGTGCGTTGCGGCAACCAATGTTGGTGAGTGATAACGAGCTGTGCTTGAAATCTCAGCACCAAGCGCTCTGTAGAGGTGGTTAAACAGATACGCTGAATCGCGTGGGCCTGGCATTTATTCTTTAGCTGCGAAATCTCATACCTCGTTGTTTTTCTCCGATGTTAGCATGACTGATAAGTCAACCACTGAGAAGGCTTTGTTTTCACAACCCAGTCAAAAAATCCGACAGGCTGTCGGTCTGTCGACCTGTAAGCAATATGTTATTTTGGCGTGTCGGCCTATCGGGTCTGTCGGGCCTATCGGGACTGTCGGGTCTATCGGACTGTCGGATCTATCGGGACTGTCGGATCTATCGGGTCTATCGGGACTGTCGGTCTGTTTGAACCTGCAACGGGGGAGGGGGCACCTCCTCCTCCTCCTCCTCGACCGCGTCCACGCACGGGGTTGCGGCGGCCTATTCTTATGCCACAATGTATAGTTGTACGGCTTCACCACCACCCTGGCCAAGGTCTTTCTGGCAAAGGTACACTTCTGTGCTGTACTATTTAAATAATTTGCTTATTATATGCAAGTGCCAGTGGCTGACCACATGCACTGTTCCAGTACAAAAACGCGCCTTCAATTTTGACATGTAATATACAACACCTACGGTCTCTCTTGTTTTGCAGAGTAACTTTTAACTACACTTAACATGCTATAATATGAAGTTTACAGCATATGCTGCAGCTTCGTGCAGTTTCTGCACCACTAATTGGCAAAAACTGAATTGGGCGTGTATACATGAAAAGCATGCACTCATTGGCGCAGCGGCCAACACCAGAATATCGTTGGTAGCAGTCAAATTCACTTTCTAACCGCAGCAGCTGGAGAAACGAGTACAATTCACATACTTGATGAGCTTCCACTCAAGGATGTTTGCCTGAGCATGAATTGTCTACCCCTGAGAGCCACACTGATTTTATCATATCATTTGGCTAGATGTGTTCACCCTTTGCTGAGTAGCGTTTTGCTGAACGCAGTCCAGATGAGAAACACTGCCAGACACACAAAAGACTCACTCAGCCACTCGCAAGAGACCACAGGTTTCCAAGCAGATGCCATGAACTCGTGTCAGCCTAGGAAAGGTGGTCTAGGCTGCACAGCATTAACACTTTGCCAACCTTGTGCCATTCTAGTGCATCAGCAAGGTCTGAGCAGTCTCTGCCCACAACCACCAAGCAGACTGTATTGCTGTTGCCCTGAATATCAGTGCGGCCAATCGCTGCCCCAGGATTTCCCGCAGTGGTCACAGATCTGCAAGTGGAAAATAGTCAGCTGCACCTGTGACGATCGTCTAAGAACCACAGTCACCCACCGGATCCATGTTATACGGCTTAGTATGCTAAATCACAGCATGGCCAAGCCAAGATGACCACAACACAACATAGGCAACGTTGCAGGCTAGAGTCGCTGCGATGCAAGTTCGGGCATGCAAGATAATTTGTTAATCTTTAATTTGTGTGCTTCAATGTGCATTTCAACTGAAGCACTCCTAGTGCAACCACCACGAAGCAGAGCACGCCAGCACCAAGAGGTAGCGCTACTGCCACACCAGTCACCCTTCAAGCCTATGTTTGGTTGTGCTCTAAATATGGCATCATATAATGATTGAGGTGTATATTACCATATGTTTGAATGAATGTATTACCATATGTTTGAGTGATTCTGTCCATAGAAAAATTTATAAAACTACATGTTCTACTATGAACAAAAGAGGAGATAATTAAGGGCTCGTTTGTTAGACAAATATACAAAGCCACCAGGTAATGAAGTCAACAAATGCCTAGGGGATGTCACTCAAATTTTTTATAGTTTTTCTATTTCCTCTGGCAATCAGCCAGTTTCTGGGACAGGTGCCGCCGCACGTCCTTCATCCGTTTCTTTTCTTCGTCCTCGGTCACTCCAGACCCCATGTAGACTCTGAAGAGGCCTGCACAAAAAAAGCAATTACAAGATTCAAGCAACCAAAGGCACTAGCATCACTGCAAGTTCTTATAATATTTGCAAGGTTAAAAGAAATAATCTAGCCAAGGCGCTTTAATACAACTAAATAGTAAGACATATATTGTAGGGTAACTGGCAAGTGGTGCCACTAGCTTCTAGTATATCATCGGTGCAGTGAGCATCACCTCTTGCTTTCAAATCAACGCCAGGATCCAACACGTCTGCAGCTGTAACTTCACCACCGAAGACACCACCAGATTGTCAGTAAACTTACCAGTGATTGCTCTCGCATACTTTTTACTTGTCAGCATACATCTTGCCGTACTGATGATTAAGGTACTGGTATCATTGCAGTTACTAGTGGAGCAGGTCTTGATCGTGCGCTTCTATGAGGCCTATGCAAGCCACTTTGCTTTGGCATGTCACAGCATGGCCAGGCCATGCTGCGACATGCTGGAGCGGGCATGCGTGGCATGCTGGAGCAAATTTCAGAGGCCACACAGAGAGAAGCACAGCTCAACCTGTCAAGTGAGCTGCTTGCACCAGCTGCACTTTAGCTGCGCGTTCGAAGAGATAAGGAGGCAATGCAGTGCTGAGAAGGAGAGTAACGCGATTGTCCTTAGGCGCCTCGATGGTGCGCCAGTTTATTACGCATACAATTTGAACATGCTGCGGGTCCCTCATGTTTACTGCCATTGTGGCACCACAACAGGGGCGTAGCCAGAAATTTTTTTCGGGGGGGGGGGTTCAACCATACATTATGTATGTTCGTGCGTGCGTTTGTATGTGTGCATGTATATATATGCAAGCAAAATTAAAAATTTCGGGGGGAAAGGTTTGAACCCGCCCAACCCCCCCCCCCTTGGCTACGCCCCTGCACCACAAGACATGCTGCAACAATCTGGTATACAGGTGCCGCCGTGTTGCTGGTTATGTTAAGAAGCCTTGAACTATTGGCAAGTATTTTTGACAATCTTGCCTCAGCACTTGCCTGGAAGCATTGTTCTGTTCAGAAACAACAATCTCCTGCTTTAATTAGAACTAACAGACAATGATGCCAAGGGAAGTGCTACGTGATGCCAACAGGCAGAAAAAGTGTTCCATACTCGCCGTCATGGCTACTAGTGGCGCTGACTAACACTCCCAAGTTTAAAACACACAGACCTTTTTAACAGAGAGAAGGATCACCTCCTTTCTGGGCTGTTGCACGGGAGTACAAAAGCCGATGTCACAGCCTCGGCAGTGCATTTTTGGGGGGTCGTACATGTCATTAACAGCCCAGTGAGCATTATGGCAGCCCCCAGGGAGACTTAATTGACAAGGTGCATACCACATAAAGTGGACGGGTGGGGGGGGGGACCGCCGCTGTAGCTCAGCTGGTAGAGCATCAGACATTATTCGGAGGTCACAGATTCGGTCCCTGCCAGTGGCAAGTCCCCATTTCATTCACTTTTCTTTCTTGACATTTACATTACAATTACTACTAATATACTAATAACATACTAATATACTACTAAAAATAACATCCCCTATACTTTCCTTAGCATCAACGTCTGTTACTTCTTATTAATACTGGGTCTAACAAAAAAAATGTGCCTTAAATTACCACTTCTTTCCTTCAATCTTTTGCCTTATCACATGGATTTTAATGCCATTCTGTGTCATACACAAAAAAGGTGGTCGATGTTGACATGCTTCTTTATCATTCAAAGACACCGAAGAATGCAGTTGCTCCCCAGCATCCTCATATATGGTGGGATACAACATCAAATTTGCAGCCTTGACAAGGTAAGAACAGCGGGTCTTCATCAAACCAGACCACCAGACTGATTTGTGGCTTTATGGGCCCCACAATACAGTACTGTTAATGTATAACTGTTAATGTATATAGCGGAAACCGGCCTCCCCCCATCTGCATATTTAAATCTGTATGTCGTTGGGCAAACTTTCGTAATGAAAAAACAAGCTAAAGGGGTGTGGCAGTAGCACTGCCACGCACCTGTCTACTAGCACCAAGTTGGATGGAACTGTCAATACAGTGTTCCCGCTTGTGCCCATGTGTTTCAGCATGATGCAACGGACCACACCTTCTTTTTTTTTAATCAAGCGGCCATGGCGATAAAATGAAAAACAGTATTGCTATATTCAACAAATGCATTTTTCATTAGACGAGTATATTTAGCTGTGCGCACCTTTTAGAGACAACAGTTTCTGGGGCGTCAGGGCTTGTTTGGCCTCGGTCATCCCTTTGGATTTGGACTTGTTGGATAAAGTTCCAGTGACACTGCGATTCTTCAGCTCGTCTGGCGTCCAAAACATTGTGGATGCCAGACGGCAGAACATAGAATCGGAGGTGGCCCGGAACAATGTCCCCCAAGCATCCTTGCTGACCCAGTAGCCAGACCCGGCGTAGACCTGCAAAATGCAATGACCCTGAAGCACTGCTCAAGGTTCATAAAAAAACATACAGCAAAAGGCAGACACTGTTGTGAACAACTCAGCCAACTCAGTATTCACTGTCTCTTCGGAGGGCCATCATACAACAGATTGCTGCCATTCGCCAGTAGCAGTCGTAAACCAAGAGTGACGTTTGGATCAAACATGGTGACATGCCATGGCTTCTTGTCACAAGATGCCACCACGTGCTAGGCACTGCACTCTACGGTGTGTTAAAATACACAATAGCAACAGTAGCATCGACCGCCCCTGGCAGAACAAAAGAGAAAACGCACTTCAAACTCCGATCGTACTTAGCATATTAGAAACGTTTTTTGCAGTGATCATTTTGCAAGGCAATAAACTCAATATATTAACTTATCATAAGTTGCAGTTATGTAACATTTTACAAAAGTGAAGTTAAATTAATGCAGCATCTCAAATGATGCTTGATGACGCCAAACACTGTGCACTCTTTAAGGCTGACTGCAGCTAAGTGACCAAAAGAGCAGCGACAACATCAAATGCAATTCAGCAGGTTTGTGGCTTATAAACTCCACTTGCATTGAGATTCCTTTTATCGGGCTTACATTCAAGGAACGCACTCTCTCTCCAGCTTTAGGCACAGGGCAAACTTGAAATTATTTGAGCAAGTAAAGCCAAGAATGCGTGCGCAACCACACACGACGCAGTTAAGCTACACCAACGATAAGTGGACAACCTATACTGTGGCCTGACAGCGTAGCTGGCGCCGTTGCCCAGCTGCTACCGGCATGCCAGCGCAGATATAGAGCATGCCCTTTTAGATGCAAAGTATCTCTTGCTCGGGGGTATGCAACACGGCGTGGTCATCCACTCCTCTAAAATGCGGGCTCGACATGCCGAAATTCTCTCCTGCGCACGCCGCGATGAGGGCCAGCGCATGCGGGTCCCCTCCCCCCCTCTCTCCTCTCCTACACTGCCACCCTCTCGCGCGCCTGTCGACGTTCCCCGCACGCCCTGTGAGAATTAACGGCCAGGCTAGAGGGAAGACAAGACGCGCGTAGCGTTTCTCTTCGCGTTCCACGACGAGAGGTCGGTAGCATGCCTAGCGAACGCCAACGAAACGCGATCATGCAAGTGCTCCGGCTTCGCATTGCCTCATGGTCCCCTTTAGCGGGAGATTGTGTAACGTTTTTCACTGCAGGCAGCAGTGGCAGTCAGCAAAATGGCAGCGGGTGGTTTGCATCAGAAAGCGCATCAATGGTTTACTCACTTTAATCAGCGATTGCATAATTGTTCGCCTGCTCAAAGGGAAGACATGTGTGTGTAGGCCAATGATAGCATAGAGTGCCGCGACACATGGAACGCCTGGGAAGCCTTCAAAATCCACTCTTTCATTGCAATAAGGTACGCATTTGGGCTGGTTGGTTCATGATTAACTGTAGAAACAGCGCTAAAAGACGGGACGAAAAAAGGACCGTGGTCCTTGCGCCGTGGTTTGTGTCCTTTCTACGTCCAGTCTTTTAGCACTGTTTCTACAGTTAACCACTCTTTTACATGCATGATCCATTTTTGTTTCTAACACACCCATGTAATATACCAATGCTAGTGCTATTCCCAGCTCCAGGGGCAGGATAGCACCATGCCTGTGAAGAAAGTAGTTTTCACTGCATAGTCCAACAGTGCACCGAGCGAGAAAAAACATGCACGTCAACCAAAAAGCATAGGTGCACAAGCACGGAGCGAGTAAAAGGGTACATCAACCAACAAACACAGAGCTGCGGTCACGTTATGCAGCACTCTGCAGCCGACTGCCGCAACATGGCAGGCACGCAGGACTATAGATTGTGGAACTAGCTGCCGTAGCCGTCGGAGTGTCCAATTTTACTGCACATGGCCTAGCGTCGAATACACCAGGCTATATCTCAGCCCTTAAGGCAACCAGCCATAAACCTATTTTATTCCATATAGCCAACTAGTCATAGATGTACAAGTACATGGATCCTTCAACATTACACTGACTTAAAATTACCTTTCCATCATCCCTTGACGACCCAATAACAAAGTCGATGCTGTCCTCCTGAGCCAATGGCACCAGCGTGTCAACTGCAGAAAAAAATATCAGCAGGTTTTCCCAAATATGCTAGATTTTATAAGAACTAAGGTTTATTGCAAGAAAAAAACCAAACCAGAGCGGGCACAGATAATAATAACAAAAAGGAAGATGAATAGGTCACATTTTGACCCGGTACATAAACAAGCAGTCGCAGCTTGCAAGAGTATTGTGTAGTACTTCCCAAAATGACCAATACTTGACAATGAAATGACAAAGGAACTTTTCTGCCAGAACTCAAAGGAAATAGTTATAAATGTTAAACAGAAAAGGTATTAACCATAAAAGGCCTAACCAACCATAAAAGACTTAGCATAAATCTAAAATAAGGGGCGCATATTAAGACCAACACAAAATGGAAATGACAAGATGAGCACCTGTTCATCTTAATTCGTGCCCCTCACTTTAGAGCTATGTTTAACCAACTAGCTACACAAAAAGTATTGTTCCAAGTGTACAATGTTTAAACTACCACAGAAAGTGCAGACCAGCACTTCTGACAGAAAAAAAAGAAATGCAAGTGATTTGGCCAATCTTATTTTTTAACACAGTCGACCAATGCCACCATGAGACCTTTCGGCCAAATGTCAAGAGCAGGACACAACACATGTACAACATATTTGAAGTGCCATGTATTCCCAACAAAGCCTACAGCTTGCATGACCAAAGCATGACCAGAGATGGTCCTATATTAGTACGAATATTTTTACCAAATTCGTGGCAACAGCATCTGAAGAGATTTCAAGAGCCATGTAAATATCTTGTGAGAAGGCAAAATACATTGCAGGACAAAATTTGGCAAACCCATGCTGACAAAAGTTATTGTACACACCTGCAGAATCAACGGAGGGAGCACTAATTAAGATTTCTCGGTGTAGCTAAAATAGTTGTGTGCAAATGCTAGTTATGAAAGCTGTTTTACTTTATGGGTGTTTGGTTGGAAAGTTGAAGGAGTAGTGACATATTTCCAGCTTAAATTTCCAATTAAATGAAATTCCAGGGCCTGAAATCCACAGAAAATGAATTTTGAAGCATCAAGATCCCCTAAACAATTTCACAGAAGAGTTTCCCTGCAGCCAGTTGATCCAGAAGGAGCTGAGATGGGATACTGCAGCATTTCGACACCCGTTTTGGCTCATACTGTTGTGCTACATCAGTTCTCATGAGCAGCATCATAAGAAACAACGCAGCAAGCAACGAAACAAATGTTTGGTCCTACGTGATCACCTTCTGGGTAATGACAATGTAGTGCACTGTAACCTTCTTAGAGGCAAAACCAACAGCGGTGGCAGGGCACTTTGATGCACTCTGTACAGTCACCCACTATCGTGCGCAGCAGTGACTTTCCTGTGTGTCAGTGCCACATGATTGAATCCGAAAAATTGTTTTGTGGGCAAAAAGGGTGAGGGCATACGCTTGCCCTCACCCTTTTTAGAACTTAATTCAGTCATACGGCAAAGATACACAGAAAAAATTGCTGCTTGCGAGCGATAGTTAAAGATTTGGGCGACTGTACATACATGTTCAGGAATGTGTCAAAAAAGTCCGGTGAATGATGCATTTCTGCGGGTGTACACAATCATCCTTCTGGCAGCAAATTCTTTGTGTAAAGTAGGAAAAGTTTTTGATCAGGAGTCCTTAGGACTCCAACCAGATGGAAAAATACTACAGCCTTCTGTTGCCAGTCTATGTGTGCACAATGTATTGAAGAACATTACAATTAAGAGAAAAATTACACATAGGGTAAAACAAGACTCATTCGTACCACAGTCGTGCTCAGCTGCCTCTTGTGTCAGACCGCTGAATAAGTCATCATCAGGCGCTAAAAAAAAGAAATCAATATTAGTTTTGCAATATCCCAAAATAATTGCAGTTGAAACTCAATTTAACAAAGCGATGACTCCACTCAAATTATTTCGTTAAATCTGGAAGTTCATAAAATCGAAAAGAGCATTTTACAATCCTTCAAGATCTGAAACTGCCACACGCATGCTTGAAAGGGACAGTGACAATCACCTATCTGTAGCACGAAGCTACAGCTTGGCACAAAGCTACCCTTTCACAAAATATCTCATGCGACTCAGTACCGTATGTTCTTGCGTGTATGTCCTTGGAATCCAATTCAGTCATACTATCTGGCAATCAATTATATGTCCTCACCTGACATGCCAAGGATATTGCTACCACGGTTTGTTTGCTTACTCTGTCTTTCTACCTCTTAAGGGGCCCTGCAATGCTTTTCCTAGCAATCCTCGAATGGCTTCACTGAAAGAGCTTATTGCCTCACAAATTGACCGATGCAAAATTTTTAAAATCCATCGTGCATGATCGGAGCATCATGCACACTTTGACTGCTTTTTCTGTTATGTCGAACTGGTGAGTGCGCTGAAGTTATGCAGGGGGTAGTGACGATCAGGGGGCAAAAAGATGCGTCCTTTCGTCTGTGCACATCACGAGCACTTTGTTTGTTTCTTTTTTTTCTTCAAATGCACCGCTTGCTTTCAGTGTGATGGTGAGCGCTCGCACAGGCATCCCGCGGCAGCCATGGTAACTATGCAGCTCACAATACTCAAATCAATTAATGGCCGTGGACTTAGGGTTTATGATGCGGTCATTTAGGTTCACGGCATCATTTGTTGCGAGACGAGCGAGCGAATAATTGATAACTGAAAATGCGTGCAGAGCTACAATGTTTTGGCTCATGTGCTCTCAGGAGCCTCAACTACCGATCGGCAGAGTTTACTGACCATGTTGGAAAAGTGTTTCTGGGCCCCTTTAATCTAAGACTTATAATTTTTCGTCCCATTGCGTACTCTATGGTTGTAAACATTTTCTTCTTGTTATTCTCTATGTTTCTTCCCATTATGTTACTGCTCGTAAAATGCTATGGTTAGCGACACTGTTAATTTCTTTTGCATGAGTAGGCTTGCTTCTTAATAACTGACCTAGATACACATACTTCTGCAGATTCTAGGGTATCACACAGTGATAGTAGTATTTTCAAAAGTGATCACTCGACAATATCACCCTCACATACTCTGTATGTGTAGTCAATGAAGTTTAAATGCTGACAACGACATTTCCACTTTTATTGGGAAAGCTCATTTGAAACCATTCTGTGAAGGTAAATTCTTTATCACATTTCTTTTTATATGAAACGTTGCGGCAAGCAATGTTCATTCATAAATCGGGAGCACATTATATTCAGGCAGTTAAGCCTGGAAATTATATTCAGGGCAGCATTATCGTTGCGTGAAAATCATAATTACCACCCAAATAAACAATACTGGCACCCAAAGCTAAAGAGCGCTGTATAAGAAATGTACCATTACCATGGGTTGGAGACACTGATGCCACCGGAACTGCTGCTGTCACACCTTGAAAAAATACACAACAAAATGAGCACGAAATTGCATTTCATAAGCGTACGTGTAAATGGAGCTCAAGTCACAAAAACCTCTGTCTTACCCGAATTGGGTAACTCTGCGCCACATTGTGTTCCACTTGAACCTGCAGCAACAGTAACACCTGATCACAAAATTAGCAAGGCCGCTGACATAATCACTACGTTCTGAAAGATTCAGGTAGCTGTCAAATGAAAAAGCGATCCTTACCATGCTCTAAATCAGAGCTTGTCGTCTGAAACTCATGGTCAGGCGTGACAGGCATGGGGAGCTGGATGCATGGGGCGGTTACTGTTTCTAAAGACAAAAATTAAATAAACACTTACAATGTGATGTTATAAAAGCAGTCCAACAACACTACCACAAGGAAAGTTCATTGTCATTGAACTTCCATAAAAGGTTCAATGCTTGTGCTTGCTTAAAGTATGGTAGCAGTGGGTTCCAAAGACATGTGGAGCACACATAAGAAAACGACTCGACACGTCCGTCCAGCGCCGAAGCCTAAGACCAACTAACTTTTTCTTTATTTTTCTGCGCCCCTCGCGCCAGCCTTGCTACCGCGCCGCACGAGGTCACGTCCGACCTCTTCTTTCTTCACTGTGCCATCCCGTCGATGTCGGTGGCGCTACATAGCTCCTTCCCCTAGAGAGCAGCATGGTCTGCGAACGAAATCAGCACTGCCAGGAAACTGCGGAGTGAAGTAGTGTCCGCAGCGACGGGAACGGAGACATGTGGAACTGGATTGAACCATGCGACTGTGGGAGTCGTCTCACAGTAGGCTGGCTTCAGGCGCTCCAGTGCGATGGTGTCATGTTTGCCATGAACATCTACGACATATGTCGACTCGCGTTTCTCCAGTACCGGAAAGGGCCCGAGGTAGTGTGGGTGGAGAGCAGGCCGAATAGGTCCAAAGCGCACGAAAACGTGGGTTGCATTGCTCAGGTCGGATGTAATGTATGCTGCGCGGTCTGGAGGAGGACGTGTCGGACAGGGTTTAAGATCCCGGAAGAGGTCCCTAAGAAGGTGTACGTATTCGTGAGTAGACAGAGCTGCCGAGGGTGGTTCTGGGGAGAAGAAGTCGCAGGGCAGACGGAGCGGAGTGCCGTAGACGAGCCCCGCGCTCGAGCACACGAAGTCCGATTTCAAGGCGCAGCGCATACCCAGAAGTACCAGTGGCAGACGTTGAACCCATTTCGATGGCGTGCCATGGGCCATCAGTGCTGCCTTGAGCTGTCGATGGAAGCGTTCTACGAGGCCATTGGTCTGGGGGTGGTAGGCAGCCGTGCGAAGACGATGCGTGCCAAGCAAGCGTAGGAGCTCGTGAAAGAGGGCAGACTCGAATTGCTGTCCCCTGTCAGTCACGATCTTGGTAGGGCATCCGAAGCGGGCAACCCATGTTGTGACGAATGCTGCTGCGACGGTTGCAGCAGAGCTGTCTGGAAGCGGGGTCGCTTCTGGCCATCGAGTAAATATGTCGACAGCTGTGAGCAGGTAGCGAAATCCGTCACACGGTGGTAGTGGTCCGACTATGTCGATGTGGACAATATCGAAACGATGGTCAGGCTGGAGAAACTGTCGTGTGTGGGGAACAGGGTACCTGTGGACTTTGGCACGTTGGCAGGGTGTACATGCACGTACCCAGTCGCGTACGTCTGCGTTCATCCGTGGCCATACGTAACGCGATGAAACGAGGCGTTGCGAGGCACGAACGACGGGGTGACCGAGCTGGTGCAGCGTGTCGAAAAGCTGCTTGCGTAACGTGCGAGGGACAAATGGTCTGGGTGTGCTTGTAGAAGTGTCACAGACGAGATTGGCGCCATCAAGCAGGATATCGTGCAATCGCAGTGCTGTTTCATATGAGCGCAGTTGTATGAGCTCGGGATCATTAGCTTGGTGTGCTGCGAGCGTCGGCACATCGAGTGGCGCAGGAGCTGCAGGTGATGTCACGGCGTCCACGCGGCTGAGAGTGTCAGCAGGTATGTTCTGGTCGCCGCTGACGTGTCGGATGTCGGTGGAGAATTCAGATATATACAAGAGATGGCGGATTTCTCGTGGCGTGTGCGTCGACGACTCTCTGCAAAGCGCGTATGTCAACGGCTTGTGGTCCGTGAAAATTGTAAATCGTCGACCTTCGACGATATGGCGAAAGTGTCGGATGGCGAGGTAAATTCCAAGTAACTCTCGACCGAAGGTGCTGTAACGAGCTTGTGTTGGGCTGAGTTTCTTGGAGAAAAACGCTAATGGTTGCCATGAGTTGTCAACACGCTGCTGGAGAACCGCTCCCACGGCTGTGCTAGACGCGTCACTCATGAGGGCTAGAGATGCCGTGGGGTTGGGGTGGGCAAGAAAGGCAGCGTTGGCGAGCGCGCCCTTGATCTTGATAAAGGCGTCTTCAGCAGTGGAGTCCCAAGGTAGTAAGGACGTCTTGTTCTTGCTGGTAAGCAGACGGTCCAAAGGCGCCATTATATCGGCACAGTTCTTGATAAAGCGGCGGTAAAAGTTAACCATGCCGAGGAATTGCCGCAGCTTCGTGATCGTTGTGGGCCTAGGGAAGCTCTGGACTGCTTCAATTTTTGATGAAAGTGGGCGGATGCCACTGGTGTCCAGGTGATGTCCGAGAAAGACTAAGCTAGTGACACCAAACTCGCTTTTCGAGGCGTTGATGACGATGCCGTGGTCAGATAGTCGTTGTAGCAGACAACGAAGGTGTTGTAAATGCTCTTCCACAGATTTGCTGGCCACCAACAAGTCGTCGACGTAGGCGAAAACAAAGGGTAGACCACGCGTGACTGTGTCGATGAAACGTTGAAAGGACTGAGCGGCATTCCGGAGACCGAACGGCATTCGCAAAAACTCGAAGAGTCCGAATGGTGTTGTAATAGCCGTCTTGGGTATGTCTGATTCGGCCATGGGAATTTGGTGGTAGGCGCGGACAAGGTCAATCTTCGAAAAGATGTTGGCGCCGTGCAGAGCGGCAGTGAAATCCTGTATGTTGGGTAACGGGTACCGGTCCGGAATTGTCTTAGTGTTCAGAGATCGGTAGTCTCCGCATGGCCTCCAGTCACCCGATTTCTTGGGCACCATGTGGAGTGGAGCTGCCCAGTTACTTGCGGACGGGCGAATAATTCCCAATTCCAGCATATGTTCAAATTCTGCACGTGCAACCTTGAGTTTGTCCGGAGCAAGTCGACGTGGCCGGAAGAAAGCAGGAGGTCCGACAGTAACGATGTGATGACGTACGTCGTGGCACACTGGTTTTTTTCCAATTAGGCGGTGCGGTGATGTCAGGGAATTCTCGTAGCAAAGCCGCGAAGGGTTCATTGGAAACCGTAGCACAAGAGAGGGCTAAATCTGTGGTTCCAGGCGCAGCAATGCCTTTCACCGAAAGGTAAGTTGTCGCGTCTAGAAGACGTTGTCGCTTGACGTCGACAATGAGGCCATGGTCGGTGAGGAATTCAGCACCGATAATGGCAGAAGGAACGTCGGCGACCATGAACAGCCAGCGGAACGGTCTTCGTAGTCCCAGGTTGAGGGTGAGCGACCGTTGTCGAAATACTGGAATCCGCGTTCCATTCACAGCTTGCAAGTACAGCATGGGAGTAGCGGTGCGATCCATTCGTGTAGCAGGGAGAATGCTGGCCTGTGCACCTGTGTCAATTAGGAAGCGTTGCCCAGTGACCTTGTCGTTGACATTGAAGAGGCGACATGGGGTAGGCCCGTGACCGCTTGTCGCCGCTAGCGGTCGGCCGGACAGTTTTCCGACCAGGTGCAAGGGAGGAGGCAGTGACGCGCGCGAGCGCCAAAACGGCGGTGGTACCAGCAGATGTCAGACTGCTGTGATTGACTTTTGCGCTGGCTCTCGATGGATGGGAGGCGCCGATAAGATGGAGAACGGCGACGTCGACGTGAAGGAGGAGAAGCGCTCCTACGAGTAGTGGCAACCAGAAGCCTCTCCAGTCTGTCGCATAACTCAGCGACGGGAAATGATGGTGATTCTGGCTCGGACCGCTGTGTCAGTGAAGGGCTGACGGCGTGCGATGCAGAAGCCGGAATAGCAGCTGCAACCACTGGAAGTGGATTGGCAACTTCCATAACCTTGTCAGCCAATGTAGCGAGCTCTGACAAATTCTGGGTTGAAGCAGTTGCCAGCACCATCTGGACTTGGGTGGGCAAGCGCTGAAGGAATAGCTCACGGACGAAGGTGCTGTCCGTAGTGGAAACGCGTGGGCCGAGCAGATTAAGGAATCGACGCAGTAGCTGGCTTGGCCGTTGATTGCCGAGTTGTTCGATTGAGAGTAGCTGTTGCAACCGTGTGCGTTCCGACATAGCCGTGCGGTCCAGTATAGCAGCCTTAATTACGTCGTAAGGCGACTCTGGCAGGTTGTGCGCGAAAGAATGGAGGAGGTCGGAAATCTCGTCGATGACGGCCGCTGGAAGCGCGTCGAGCACGAGGAGGTACTTGCGAGTCTGGGACGTAATCCGCGACAGTTCAAAACGGGCCTCTGCTTGGATGAACCACGCCGAGGGGTTCCGTTCCCAGAACTCTGGCAATCGGATGGTGTTCGAAATAACCGCAGCGGTTGAAGAGGTCTCGGCGTTGGCCGAGTTGGTCGAGGCTTGCTGGCGTTCGTTGCCGGTGGTTGACATGGCTCCACGTCTTTTTGTTTCGTGTTACACGTTATGATCAGGCACAAGTTGCTACTTGATCCAAACGTCCGGGTCACCAATTTGTGGAGCACACATAAGAAAACGACTCGACACGTCCGCCTAGCGCCGAAGCCTAAGACCAACTAACTTTTTCTTTATTTTTCTGCGCCCCTCGCGCCAGCCTTGCTACCGCGCCGCACGAGGTCACGTCCGACCTCTTCTTTCTTCACTGTGCCATCCCGTCGATGTCGGTGGCGCTACAGACAAAACAGAAATGCACTAATGTCAGTGACAGTCGCGACCGAACAAGAATCAACCACCAAAGTAAGAAAATATCTCGAAATGCTGATAGATAAATGCAAAGTGGTCTTTTCTACTGCCAAGAGCAACTTGTATGTAAACAGTGGAACCAATAGCCAAAGGTGCAATCCGTGCCACTTATCAGTCACCACCTAAGACAGAAATGTGCATTACAGTGATAACCAGTACAATGCACCCGCTTTGTAAGGACAGCTGCTTCACTTATTCTAGCTTGCTGTTGTGGTCCCGGTAATAGAACCCATTTCATTAGACATTTGCAAATCATGCCTTGCTATATCAATCACTGATAATGTCAACCTAGGCTTGCTATGAAATGATCATTACTGCACTCAACCAGAGTAGTACTAAAATTGCCATCACTCTATCAAAGAACATAAAATGCTGCACAAGGCTGCCATGGTGTGGTACTGTCATTGAAAACAGGGCATTTATTCTGGAAGCACTGTGGAGGCCACCACATGGCTGCAAGTTTGAATGTCTACATTAATGCTGATATTGTTTCCTCAACTGGATTCTGTACTAATTGGCACTGTGCTATTGAAGTGGCTTTCTTGAGTGACAACACCCTACAAGCGCTGCAGGAATGGATACTGTTTCAGCTTCAATGAAGAACATTTGCATGCATGTGTCAAGTTCTCCAATGTGACAAGACATAATGTGTGTGCAGACAAACAAATGGCAACAACGCACAGTTGCACACCATTAAACCTTCGGCCACAAAATATGCCTAATCACTTTTGTTCTTTTTGCCCAACATCTGTGTAGTTTCGTGCAGCAATTGCTTCATTTACCTTCCGCTCACACAATACACAATATTTTTCTATCCTCGTGCCTGCGAACGTCACACTTTTGTCTCTTTCAACATCACTGTCCACTTCGGCCTGAAAAGACAACTTTGCCCCCTACCGTCAGCGTTCCCTCCTGAAGGCTTCTCAAGTGACCACAGTTATTAAGCTGCACGGGACCCACCTGTGGCATGCCTTTCTTCGGGGAAGGGCCTTCGGGTTGCAGTGAAGGGCCTCGTAGCCAGGTTCCCTTTGGTGTGTCTCTCAGCCGCTGAAATATTTAGTAGGACTGGCAATTACTAGTGGTTAGGGTAATGGTCTGTGCGTCTGGATTAGATTTGTTCATGACACAAAAACTGCAGGTGACCAATGCAATCTCCATTTCTTGCTAAAATTAGCACAACTGAGAAAAATTTGAGGCTGGTCTGGCATTTTGGCACACCTTGGCGACATTTCAACAAGCTTCATGGTTTTGGCTCAGCTTGGTGCAAAATAAGGAATTGTATCATACAGGTGCAAATGGCAGAGCTGTTGCACCACTGCATAGCAGGCACTTGGCAAGTGTACCTGAAGTAGGCATCCTAGGAGGGTTTACGACAGCTAATGTTAAGCGTACAGATGTTCCTTCCCTTGTGAAGAGTTGAATAGTCCACTGAGGAGTGAAGCATGACAAGACGAATAGGGCCCAATTATGCTATCACATTCCAATCTTGAAAGCGAAGCTTAAAGTTAAGGGTACTGACGCGAAAATTTTCATTTGTGTTCTTTTGGGGCCAAATGAAAAGCCAAGCCCTCAAGAGCCTAGGAAATGTACTGATAAGCACGGGTGCACACTGAAAAAGCAATTACAGTACATTTTTAAACGCCAGTTTTGGTTCCTACTGTAACCTGATGTCACAACACGATATGAGCTCATCATATGCTCACGCAAGATCTTGTGACATTTCCATGGCCGTTCCATACCGTTGCTCCGTTGGTGACGCACAAGAGGCTATTTCTTAAGTTTTGGCACCCAACGCCATTACAACTAGCCAAACTGCAGCATGGAGTCACAAGAACTGGCACGGTAGCCTGACTTGACGTCAAGCTAGCGTTGATGTCTGTAGGTGCACCATGAAAAATTTACTTTAATATCAAAATAAAATATCAGCATTTGCTGAGCTGTCTTTGTATACTGTAGATTTGCGTGACATTGCAAGCTCACCTTCAAAAAGTAGTGTCAGTACCAGTTTAAGAGTCCTCCAAGTTCATTTTTTGTTTTGTTCTTTTATTATTCCACTAACATATTTCTGAACAGCACTCAATTTATTCCACTACGAAGTTGAGAGTTCGAAAAAGGGAAATTCAGGGCCACTTGAGCCATCTGGTGAAATGCCAACTTGCACAAGCAAAAGCGCAATCATTAGTTTTTCGTCAAACGCAATATGACAGTCTGAAGCCTGAGCCTCTTTTAAAAGTGATCACACTGCTTGATAACTTCTGCTTCACATACCAACCCCATGTTCATGCCCCTTGATCTGTTGAGAGTGCAGAGAGCTTTCATGCAGTTTCAAGTGATTTGTGGCTCAAGGCCAGCGACCAACTCAAAACAATATGTCACCATTTGAATGGTTGCTGTCATTACCAGATCATTTTAACGTCTTCTCCTTCCAGCGTTTATGCTTGATTGCCCACATTCCAGAGCGCCACATTACAGTTTTTCCTACGAGTGAGATGCCATATGCTAAGCATTTCGTCAGCCAAGAAGTTCATTTGAATACCGAAATTTTGCTCAAAATTTCAAATAATGTTTCTCCTGAAAATTTCATAAGCAGGCGCAAAGTGGTGACATCTACAGCTCAAGTGAGCATTACATGCAATGGTAGTAAAATGAAATCCACAAAAATAAGTTTGAAACTTGCCACTTGGTTCTTGTGCCTGTGGAGGTGCTGCTGTCACAGGCACATCCATTGATGTCGCGTATATTATCCTGCTCTCTGAAATTTTTACAACACACCATGCTACAGATGACTGCATTGCTCCCATTAAATATAATGTTGATTCTGCAGAGTTGGCAGCAAGTAAACTTGTGCAATAAATTCACTAGTACACATCATTTGATGAGAATGCAAAGTGCTCCAAACCAAAGGTTTTGCAGTGACAGCACACCTGCGTAAACAATTTAGAAAGCACAAAAACCTGCTCATTACATAAACCTTTCACACATAACATGTTTATTTACCAAAGTCTGATACCAGTGTCACAAGAGTGTTTGGAAGGCATCCTATTGATTGTCCATTTACTTGGAGGTCAAGTTAGAGCTGCTACAAAGGCGATTTCGAATGCTACCAAGTCAATGGAGTAATATATCTGGGTTTTGATAAAATTCTATCAAAAACCCGACCGCCTTGAGCAATGGAAGAAAAAATAGCGCGAACACGCCTGCTTGCTCGCAGTGCTTGTACTTACAATTAAAAAGTAAAAAAAACCAACCAAATTTGTCTAAAAATGTTATAGTATGTGTGTATAATTACTTCAAGTCTGCAAAATACACATGCTTTGACAAGAGCAACATGCAGACAAAGGCCCCTAAATTTTGCCCTTTTACCTAAGTACCCACCAACTGCCTGCTCTCTGGCCCTCTCTCATGTGCAGCCAGCGTCAACCGCCATTTTCTTCCTAACTTGGAAGATTTACAAAGCCACGTACATCTAAGTATATTAGACACGCATCTTTCAGCGTTCAACGGACAATATGCTAACGCGACACGCCTATCTCCTTCCGCCAATTCCCCGTCATTAGTGTGCGGGGGACGCATTTCACCAGGTGCTGGAAAAGCGTTAGGAAGAACATGGCTACCGAAAATAAGTGTTAGCCAATGAGAGTCGGCGGCGGCGCTTCAATGGTTGTCGGCACTTAAGAAAGAACTGGGAAAAATCTAGGAACTTAAATGAAAACATACCAGGAAGCAGAGTTTCTAATTTTATAAATAAGAGCCCATACTTGCCGCTGGCAAAAACTTTGGATGCGAGAGCCTTCTGCAGGCGGGCGTTCAGGGCTCGCAGCTGAGCCACCTTCTCTGTGAGCTCTGCCACCTCTTCCCTGAGCAGCCGCTGCTCAGCAGGCATGCTGCAGCCACTGGCACAGCATCTGCAGTTGTGCGCACTGGGCGCAACATGTTCAATTTCATTCAACAATTCTTGTTCTTCTTTCTCTTGCACCGCATTTCTTGCACGCCTTAGCTCTTGTGGTGCCTGCTGTTGTAACACAATTCACCTTAAAAACACCATAGTGCAAACTTAATGAAAACTAGCATATAATGAAGCCAAGGAAGGTATGGGGGACATTAATTGTACTATTTTAAGTGCACTGTAATAATTGTGACTAGATGTGAAGAAAGCAAAATGGATGAAATGCATACTTGCCACCAGCAAGGACCGAGTATGTTACCTTTGGATTATGCCCACGATACTCTTACCAATTGAGCTACAGTGACAGTCGTCCTTTCATCCACTCTTTCGGGTATATATTTGCATGCAAACCTGGGAGTGTTAGCGCCACTTGTAGCCAGGACGGTGAATGTAAATAACAATGAAGCCAGGCAGCAAAGTGGCTCTGGCACACACCGTAGCTATATTGCTAAGAACATCAGGCGCGTATTTCAAAGGTTGCAGGTTTGGTCCCTGCCAGCAAGCAAGTTGCCTCCACTTTACTGTTCGTACTTCCACTTTACTGTCTTCACACCTATATCACAATTACTACAATACTCTTCCAACAGTACAATTAATGCCCCTGTAATTTCCTTGGCTTCATTATATGCTAGTTTTCATTAATGCTGTATCAAAAAAAAACAAGCCCTCAAAATTAATTTCCTTCATTCACGATAGTGAATTCCAGAGAAGCACAGAAATAACAAGTGCTCAAATTTCCTAAATAAAAATACCAACTAAATGCTCTAATCATCCACTCTTTCAATTAAGGGGCAGACATGATAGGTATGCGGACCCTTGAAACATGATTTTACTCTTATCTTCAGGGACATTCCACGTCAAACGTCCCCCATCCATTCTGACGACCATTTCAAGTTTTCCTGAAAATCTATTCCGATTGTTTTGCATTTAAAACAGTAAATTACTAAATATTTTGGAGAGAAAATGTTTTTAGCTTTCCAATCGTTCCAAATCTTGCAGAATGTAGTCTCATTGTTGCTTGTCAGAAAATTTATTCTGAGAGTATCGTTCCTCGTTTCACTACCAAACTTCATTTTCATATTAAGTGAAAGCACTTCAGTCCGTTGTTTGAAGCACAGTAATATGACTAATATGTCTCCAATTCTCAATAATATACCTCAAATTGGCGATTTTTTTTAATTTAGAAACTTCAGCGGTAAAAATGTTTTTAACACAATACATAACTCCCGTAAAGTAAGTATTCATTACTCAGATATTCATACAAAGCACAGTACAAGGGAAGCAATAAAAACATGGAACATTTTGTGAAAAATTGAGGAGGCGTATATGGGAGAAAAACTACAGTAATATTACTGGCCTTCGAACACCATACACAAGCACCTTCGCTTATTATGTATTGTAATGTATGTATTGTAATCTCTATTTCAGAATTGGCATCCAGGTTTTAGATTGAAATCGATATGTTTCTCGAACCCTGATGCCAAATACCCTTCAGAAATGACTCTCATAACATAGGGAAAGGCTTTCTTTTAAATGGTAACTATAGGAGACACGTTCAAGGTCTACTCCCCTCCCTCCTTCAACCTTTTTCACTGTCCTGGCCCTTGCGAGATTAAATTTCGTGGCTTCGGCCCGCCAGCAGTGAGACCCCTGCTGAATTTGAAACCATAGCCACAGGATGCACATCTGTGACCACAACCCAATTCAACCTGCTAAGCTGGCTTACTGGTTATGGCAGCCAAATGCTAGGCACAATGACATGGTTCAGGCATTCGAATACTGCATACTCTTTTCAATTCAATGAAATGCAAATTCACGCATTTGGTTAGACATGTGAAAGAAGAAATTATTTCCAAGTGTCCCACTAGGCATGCATCATAACCTAACTGTGGTGTTGGCACATGAAACCCTAGGCTTAAGCATTCACAAGTAACAGCATATTTAACTAAAAACAGATAAAATGGGAGTTACCATACCTTTCCTTTAGGCTTTGCCTTTTTTTTTTGTTTTTGTCCAAGGACACCACAGGCTTTCTGGGCCTTTTTGATATATGTAACTTCATTGATTCTTCACTTTCTGCATGGCACGTAACAAAGCATCAGAAAACTGACTGCTGAAACACAGCAATGATAGGAGAGAAACATTAAAGTATTAGGACACACTTAGTATAGTTGTCCGTTTGGCACCATCCTTGTATCACTCCTTCTACAGTTGCGAATGGGTATTTCCAAGCAATTTTAGCATGTGCTTGCACACAAGCACATGCTTGCGAGCAGAGCAGCAAGCATTTTTTTAGAGTAATGGAAAGCCTGTCACATGAAAACTAGCTATCTTTGCAGCTGTTGAATGCACTGCAGTTCAAGCAAAGTTGCACTGTTAGTTTCCACAACATACCTTCAATGTGATGTTTAAGCTTTTAATGCTGTTCATACTTCCCATGTGGTGTGCCATTTTGCTTGTCGCACCCTGGAAAGACTGCCAGCTTGTAGTCTACCCTATTCCCTATGGTTGAGGAAATATGCGCGATTGATAATCTCATGATTAATCTCATGATTAATTACTCCACCAGTTTATTGTTACAAGAGTTTGCTTAGAAGTGCTGTAATGTGCAAGATAAGAAAATTGGTTCTCTGAACAGTTCAAACAGTGTTTTAAGTGATCCTACTCTGCAGCTTCGGCAAAGAAACTACATTAATTTACAAAAGCTTGGGATTCTATTCCGTCATATAGACATAAACAAAAGGCAGAGCCAGAAGGTCAGAAGCACGATTGTTACAAAGTACAGAATTGCACAACATTAGACCGGAATGACAGGTCACTTGCTGCTATCGTCAAGCCAATGTGGAAGCATGTCAAGCCGCCAGTGACAGAACTTAAGAGCAGATCTGGGCATGTTGGCATACAATCCACCTCTCTTTCACAGAGCCACATCACATGCTCTTGGCAATAGCAGTTTCCCCGTCCCCTACCAAAATCCTACCAATATACCAGAGGCCAACACAAGAAAGTAGAAAAGGCGGATTGCAAAATACTGCAGCGCAAAATAAGACACTGGACGAAACAAGACGATAATCATTCAGCCATCCTCCTTGTAGTTTTGTTTTCTAAGTCTTTTTTTTTTGGGCTGCGGTATTTTGCAATGACTTAATTTCCTCACACTGTGAGCTTCACAGAATTTTTTAGCCAACAGTTCCTCATGCTCGTGCAGTACCAAAGAGCGCATTTCATCTAATGTAGAGGTAGGGGCACAGATGTATTCTATAACACTGTTTTTACTGTTTATTTGAGGATCATTGAAACGCCACAACTCTTAACTCGATGGAGCTGTCCCACTGCTACACTGCAGTTTTGAACGGCTGTTGAGAAATTCAGGTGTTTCTCTCAAAAATGGTATGGCCCTGCGGATCTTTATTTCGTATTCATGTCAACGAAGGTTATACAAGAAAAATCCACTGAAATTTACAGATATGACTGCTGTTTTTGTTCAAGCGTTTCAATAAATTCTTTATTCATAGTCATGACTAAATAACTGGGGCGAGTGAGCACGGCACGACAGCGTGGTGAAGCCGAGCGTGTTACTGTTGTCGAGTATGTCCAGTGCATACGTTTCAAGCGGCTAAAATTTACGGCTTTTACAGAGCATACAGGTTACATTTTTTTTCTAATCGCGAGTACAAGCACTGCCAATGAGAGGTCATTAAACCAAGAATGACTTCAATCAAAGAAGACCCAGTGGCCTGTAGGCGTTGCTGTTTGGAAAGATTCACATTGAACAAGCACATTCTCTGAAGTATATTAGGCAGTGCTTCCTTCATTTTATATCTATGTGTACGTCATAAGAACATACTCAGAGTCACTTTATAATATTGCTTGCACACACTTAAGTTCTGCCTAAAAGCCCACATTAAATATATATGATATATCAGAGATCATGATTTAAGGTATACACGTGTAAATCGTTCGTAAACTAGTGGTGCTACCTGCGTGTCCTCTTTATATGATGCAATTTTAACTTCTCTGAGACACTGGTCTTAAGTAAACACGTTTTCTTACATATTGTGATATGCATACGCACAGTGTTGTACATATGAATACTTCATCATGAAACAAATGTATGCAGTTTTTGTTTAAAAGCTTCACTCTCAACCATTTAGTTGCTGAAAAGGGTTTAAGAGCACACATGTGTTTACATAGTTCAGCCATAAAGGAAGTATTGATGTACTCAAATCTGTAGAAGAGAAAGCTCACTGCTCTCATTAAGAGTGACAATGTTGCACTTCTGATCCTACTACTGTAATACCTTTGTCATCAGCTGGTTATACAGCTGAATAAGTGCCTGATCTTCTTTTTTACATGTTGTCGTATGTGCTAATAAGTAAGAATGCTGTTCAAATCTCAAGTGATCAATAACACATACGCATCGTGATACTGATGCTCACTGTCGAAGATCCCAAACCACATGTCGAGCTGCTTGGTTATCAGTTTTCATGCAAGTTATCAACTAGCCAACTGTAAAATACAGACATATGAAGCAAATTTGCCTCTCTGCTCTACTTTCCTATAGACCCTGGGTGTTGATGCACGTGATTAATACCTATTTATACTACAAGGGTACATAAAATGAAACAGAAAATAAAAAGAGATAAAAGACGAAAGAAAGGCGGGCAGGTTAACCAGGTTGAACTGACTTGCTGCCCTACAGTGGGAGGGAAGGTGATCAGAAAAAGAATTACTCATGAAAGCACAAGGGATGTGTACGCACACATAACAGTGTTCATCATTGATGCACCTACGAGGACTCACGTTCGTACTCGACACCTACTCACTCACATTCATACTCACGCCAACTCACTCTGATGTGTACTTACTCACATTCATACTCAGGTTTGCTCATGCCCCTCATCACTCACTCGTACTCACAGTCATGCTTTCAAATGAGTGTGTGTGCTCACAAGTGAGTAGTATGCCAAGCCGTAGTCATCATATCTACTGTAGGTAAGAGACCTATATACTCAAAGATGGTTGTAAGTGATTAAGTTAGACAGAAGTGAGTTTAGTATTGAGAAAAATATTTGTATATATTCATGGATTGGCTACCCAGAAACTTTACAAGGTGGGCTGTAGTAGGATGTCCTAAAGTAAGTGAATGACGTTATTTAGGTGCAGGTAAGCACAGCATGAAATTATTCGTTTAACCTTTGTAGTAGCACATTCGCACTGGCAACAAAGACACGTTCATATTGTCATAAAATGACTTCATGAACACTGTTCTTCATTTGTCATAGGTGTGCGTTATTGAACTTCTGGTATTCTCAGTATTAAAGCAACAAAGACTTCAACCAAAGAAGGCCCAGTGACCTGTAGGCTTTTGCTAATTGAAAAGATTCACATTGAACAAGCACTTTGCCTTAAGCAGTATTAGGCAGTACTTCCTGCATTATATACGTCATGAGAGCATACTCAGAGTCACCTTAACATTTCACTTGCACGCACTTAACTTCTGCCTAAAGGATCATAATAAATGTATCTCAGGGATCCCAATTTGAGGTAGCAAGTGTACGTGGTTTAAAGACTAGTAGTGCTACATGTGTGTCCTGTATATGATGCCATTTAAACTTCTCTGAGACTGGTTTTGGTGAAATATGTTTTCTTCCACGACGTACCACACGTGTGCACAGTGTCATGCGTATGAAAACTTAATATAAGAGACAAACGTATTCAGTTTTGGCAAAGAGCTTCACTCTCTCCCATCTAGTGTACAAAGAGTCTTTGAACAGATCTGTTTACATAGTTCAGCCATAGAGGTAGTATTGATGTACTTACATCTGTTCAAGAGAAAGCTATCACCAAAAGTGGCAATCTTGCACTTCTGATCTTACTACTGTAATACCTTTATCATTAGGTTATGTGGCTGAACAAGTGACTCATTTATTCACATGTTGTTGTATGTGCGAGCAAGTGTGGACGTTGTTCAAATCACAGGTGATCAATAACACATATGCATCGTCATACAGAAGCTCCCTGTTGAAGATCCCAAACCACATGTCGAGGTGCTTGGTTATACTTTTCATGCAAGTTATCAAGTGGCCAATTTTAAGTACAGACGAATGAAGCAAATTTGCCTGTGCTCTACTTTTCTAATACACAATGAGTCTTGACACATATGTTTAATACCTCTTTCAACAACAAGGGTAGATGAAATGAAGCGGAAAAAAAGAGGAAAAAGATGAAAGAAAGGCAGGGAGGTTAACCAGGCTGAACTGATTTGTTGCCCAGCAGTGGAAGGGGGGGGTCACTGGTCAGAAAAAGAGCCCAACTGATGTGTATGGACACATAGCAGTGTTCATCATTGATGCACGGATACTCACGTACAGAACTGGGTTGTTTTGAGAAATTGCAATAGCATTGTTTCAGCCCGCATTGCAGATTATGCTTGCAATGGCATGTTATATGATAATATTTAAGCGCCTGTTTTAATAAGTTTGGAGACGCAACAAGGGCTTTAGAATTTAGATCATGGCTGCGTGGAGACACATGCGCAACACAGAGAGTGCAATAAAGTGAGGATGCTCGACGTTCACCTTAAAGAGTGGAGCATGATAGCATAATCGCGGGGCCCCGAGTGCATCATCTTCTCACTTGCTAGCGAGGTACACTTTCTATCACTTTACTTTGTACCCCTAGTTTTTTGTTTAGCTCGGTCCCTTTTTGCGGTCCTTATTTTGCAATATCGTCAAGTGGATAATGCCAAAAAAGAGAAAAATAACCGGTGTGCAAGCAAACGCAGTGCCACACATATATTCTAACCTAATGTTTTTTTGTTTTATTTTTAAGTTTCAGTTCCCAAATGCAAATAAAAAAGAAGTATTAACTGAGTAGGACTCGAACCCACGTAAACAAGTCGTGATCTCTACGCGTGAGCCTGCTACTCCAGCCTGCTACGCCACCCGCACACTGGTCATGACATCTTCCTAATTTAATAGATGAAAGTGCTTACGCGCTATCTGAGAGTGCATAGTAGGTACAATATGAGATCTATACTTATTATTGCGGGCATATATTTTGGGACCGTATCTACGCCTCACACTTTTCTCGTATCTTTTCACTATAGGTTGCCGATCGCTCGCGTATGAAAACACGGATGCTTACACACAAGCAATGTAATTTACACAAGCAGTTGAAGCTTGTTCCCCGAGGCTCTCTTGCGATTAATAGTCGGCCATCGCGCGAAACTGGAGTGATACGTCGTTAACCCGTGCGTCTAGCTGTGTTCCCCTCCGTGGCTGTCTCGCTCGATCACGAATTCAGCGCGGGAAATGAGTGAAGCACACGGCAGTGCCGCGCGTAGCGGCGACATCAGCTGATCACGCCGGCTTGCTTCTCTTTGCTTCAACGCAACGAAACATCATGCCTTGCAAGATCACATACTGCATTACGTAAAAGTGTTACTGCTTTGGAGTCATCCTGCTATTCACTAAGGACGTACATACAACTACTGTAGAGTTTTGCTTCGGCGGCAAGCATCGATCGTAAAGCCGCACTACTACGTCCGTGGTACAAGCAGTAGAAACCTGTCGTCTGCTAGAACAAAAAGAAAAAAAAGCTACTGAAAAATTATTTACCTTTTCTCGTATAAATTTTTCTTGAAGACGTCATTATTTTTTAACTGTTTTGCCGAATAACATGCGTAATAATAATAACAGACAGCAATGCCAAGGAAAGTATAGGGGGTGTTATTTGTAGTAATTAGAATATAAATGTGAAGAATATAAAGTGGACGAGAAGATAACTTGCCGCCGGCAGAGACCGAACCTGCGACCTTCGAATAACGCGTCCGATGCTCTACCACTGAGCTACGGCGGCGGTCATCTCCCCGTCCACTTTATAGGGTATATATGTGAATTGAAACTTAAGAGTGTCAGTCAGCGCCAGTCGCAGCCATGGCGGCGAGTGTGGAACACTCTTTTTTCTGCCTTTTTGGCGTCACGTAGCACGTGATCTATTTACGAGCAGGCAGATGACCAACAATCCCTCGCATACTACTTGAAGGCATCATGTCTGCCAGAACGAGACCCTCGCTATGAATGAAGGAAAGAAGATTACTTTTTAAGGGCTCGTTTTTCTTTGTTAGACACAATATTAATGGGAACTAACAGGCAGCAGTGCCAAGGAAAGTATAGGGGGTGTTATTTGTAGTAATTAGAATATAAATGTGAAGAGGGGCACTTTTAAAGTGGCACTTCTATTTGCTTTACATTTGCATCCTCATGCTTCGACAGCAATGTATTTGTGACTATTTTACATTGTTTCCACAATGTACTCTCAAGTTCTTGGTGACAAGGCTTAACAAGTGTGACTAAACAACAACTGATCTCAATAATGACAAAACACACCTGATGCTTTGTTCTCAGCGTAACGTGGATCATAGCTATAGCTGACTTCACCGTTTATTTGTGGCTGATGGTTGGGGGCAAGCAGCAAACACGACTTCAGATTGAAGCGGGCGGTCATGGCTGCATGGGCTGTGCCATGTTGCTTCGTAACCACAGTTACTGGTGGTTACATATACAATAAAGGCACACGACGTACATTCGAAACGAGGTTAACATATCGGATATCACTGTGACAAATCATGTGCCAAACAAATGCAAATGTCTCAAGCTTGCTACTTTAAACGGCCCCTAAACCACCCAGAGGTCGAAATGTAGTTGTGGTTTTGCAGTTGTGCATAAGTCTACAACGAACACATAACCATGAGGATTTTTTGAAACTGTGCCGTAATAGTGGAGTTACACGCGTTTGATGATACAATACAGGCCCTCTCTGGTTTCACTTTTTCCTTCTCTATGCTTCGTTCGTCAGCTCGTCTCTCTTCCTGGCCGAGTGCTCCTCTTCACCATGCCAGGAGGTAGAGCGCCCAGTCTCATAGAATGAAGCGTATATTTACAGGGACCAGATGACGTGTCCAAATGAACCGATTTTCCGAATTAACGGGAGTCAAATTAACGAGCTTTTACTGTACAGCAAACAGAACGACTCGATAACACATCATCAGGCATCTTCTGCTAGGATGCATGACATACTGTTTCTTTTACCTTTAAACGCAATTAAAAAATTTAATCCTACTCAAATTGTGAAAAGCATGCCCTGCAATTCACGGTCTTTATATTTCCGCCAGGATCTAATGACACGTTCTGGCCAGTTATCGTTCCCTTTACTGATTAATAAATCTTTGCATATTTTTCAGTGTAGTACCACCATCAGTGTCAACATAAGCCATTTCACAAAGAAGCCGTCCAGAACATTCAGCTAACGTTGCTTGCCTGTCCAGTTAGGGTTGTGGTTGTGCTGGATGAGCTTTTTTTACATACAGTGCATAGTGAACTAACACCTTCAAAGTCAAGCACAGCTTCAAAACAAAAGAACTAAAATAGAGGTTGCAAATGCAGGGCCTTAACTTTAAGAAGGGATGCCTCAATGTGCCTTCTGGAAAATGGGAGTGTTTTCATTTGCTGTAGAAATTCGGCTATCATAATTTACAATTCTAAAGACCTCATCTACGACCTTGTGCAGGTTGATCTTAAGCAGAAAACCAGAAGCGGCAGTGGTCTCCAGTAGAGACCTAAGGACCCCAAGCTCTCTGTGACACAAACAGGAAGGGTACTGTGGTGCATTGAAAACCTGCGCCAGTAGTGCATACCAGTGCACTATGCTGCTGTTTCATCAAGGAGAAAGGAGGTGACCATCCCCTGAGGAACTTCATGCTCTACAGTGTGAGTGCCTGGATGGTTTCGTTTTTGTCCTGTCACACGTGCTGAATAGTGGGTGAGATAGATTCAGCCGGGGTGGCTAGAGGAATAGGGGTGACAAGTGTGGTAATTTCTCTAGCCAGGTAGTGTCGGCCAGGTAGTGTCGGTAGTGGCCCCAAGTGGTGCAGCTGTTCAGAAGTTTCAAAATGGTTGTGGCTGCCGCCACAGACTACTGTAGCTTTGTCACCTCAGTAAATGTTCAGATGCATCAGGAAAAATTCGATATGTTACTTTCTTCTAGAGCTGCCAATATTTTGCATTATACTTGAGTTGTTCCGGGCGTAAGAGCACAAATGAGCCTAGCATAGATTAAATGCTGAAATTTTACTCACGGGAGGCCCTGCATGTATGCTTGGCATTGTTATCATAAGCACCTTGGTTGGGTCAGCACGTATGGTGAAAAATTGGGTATCCGTTGCATCATGGATGGTACATATTCCATTGATCACATCCAGTGAATCAGATGCAGTGGCATACTGGTCAAACGGTCTCGTTACAGATAAATGATGCATAAATGGCCATTATTTGCAAAAAAACCATATCAGCACATTCATTGAATAAACCAGGTACAGCATGGACTGCTTATAACAAGTTGCCAGAGTCGCATATATCTGCACTATAAGCGGTACTGCCCTGTAAACAAAACAACATTTGTGAAAGGCTGTACATCTGGAAAACATGACCAACAGGCACCCGCATGATTCCGACTATCTAGGCATGCAACTTGGGCGTACATTTGCCAATGTTGAAAGGTCAATGTCTGCGGACCTACAGTGTCGACATAGTGAACGCAGAAACAAGAAAACAAAAAGAAAGAGTGCCGTAATGGAAAGCCCCTGACTGACTCTTTCAGACCTCCACATTTATGCGAACTTCGCTGTGGTACCACACTGGCCAGAAAGTATAGGTCGAAAGGCTATTGAAATTCCGGGGGCGATGTCCAAAAAACAGTGGCAACCATGAACCACCAATCTAGTGTTGCACATGCACTCCCTAGTTTTCGGTGAAGATTTAAGTCACTCCTAAATGCAACAACTGCAAAACGTTTCATTGACTCAGCACCAAACTGCAACCTTGATTGTCCGCAGACACTAACGACTAGGTAGCTAGTGCTCGTTAGGCCTAGCGTGTGGGAGTTTGCCCCAAACAACACGGATATCGGGCGTAGAAGATGTTGCACTCCTGTCCTAAACGGTGGGCAGCAGGTGTGAAACGAAGTTCCGGTCCGCGATCGGGAAAGTCACGCCAACTATCCTGAAAGAGTCTTCCAAGCTTGTAAGTCTACCTGCTGGTGGCAAAGGCAAAAGCTCTGTCGTGTCTCAAAACATTATCACTTGCTGGGGAATAGAGGTCGGACGTACAATATCTCGCTCTACGATGAGACTGTTTTCCCGACAGAAAACCGAAGAGCCAAACAGCAGTTACGTGCACTTCATGCCGACACGGGTGGCCCTTCAGAGCGCAGCACACACACAACAAGCAGCCAGAGCAAAGGGAGCAAAGGCTTTTCTGTTGCCTAGGCAATCACTTCCCCTCCTCACACCTTGATGCCCCCCTTGTTTTTCTTTTTTTTTCTTCCACTGTTTCCTGTTCATTCGCTCTGCATCTCATCCTCCATAACGCTGTGGTTCTTCTCGCCCAGGCTGATCCGAAGCGCACTCGCTCCGTCTCTGAAAATTTTGCGGCAGCCGCCTTATAGCCGGTGTTTCATGTGGGGGGACTGCACAGTAAGCGGCATGCGTGTATACGTGGTGCTTTATGGGAGGGTATGCTGAATTCAGAAAAAAACGGCATTATAACCGGTCCTGCACTGTAAACGATTGCGTTATAAATGGTGTGAACTGTACATAAATATTTTATACACCTTAGAATGGGGCACATGTTTACATTGAAAAGTTGAAGATACTGGCAAAAAGGAAATATAACTAAACGTAATTTTTATCGTAGCCATTTGAAATGTTTCTTCTCGTTCCACAGACAGTCCTTACTGCATTTCGTGGCCTGGGATCACGGGATTCAGTGTTATAATTTTTCTTCCTATGCTGGTTAGGGTTAACCAGATGTTGCACTTACTTGCATTATGACTGCAGCACTAACTCTGTCAACCAAATTTTATTATCGTTCTTCCCTTGTAATGCACACTCTGAACTTCCCGTCCTGCGATGGCAGTTAGGTTGCCAGATGTCCGTTGCTTTGCTTTGCTTCGTGCTTTGTTTTTTTCTGCGTAATTGAGTTTGAAAATTAGTCTCTCATTGTGCTCGAGCGGGGTGCTATTCCATGTCGTTTCTCTAACAATGACATTACACTGCTGTGTCATAAGCGCCGATTAGGTATTTTCTAAGGGTGTGTTAGAAATTTGTGGATAGGCGGTTAATATTTCTCTAGTCGATCTTTCTATTGGATATATCATCAGTGTTCATGAACGCAAGTACTTTTTGGTTTTTCAAGTCTCCAACAGTGTGATAATTTTGATTTCTAATTGCCAGAGTTCACATAATAAATTTGATTTTGTGTAGGGGAAATCACCTATGCTACCATACTTTTCCAGCTCAATTGCAATTCACTTTCTATATGTCTTGAGTATGCCAATAAATTACCTTTGTTTATAATGGTGCTATTATGCTTTTGATAGAGAATGCTCCACATTGTGCAGTTGTATTCAATTTTTTATAACACGAATTGATTACTTCTAAAGCTTGTCGTTCGCTTATGCCTATTTCTGTTTGGTGCCTGTTTTGGTCTGGCTGGCACACACCTGCCTACTTGTGTGCTGCTTTTTCAGCTTCATAACTTGCAGCATTTCATGTTACAAGGCTGTTCAAGATGGTTTTATTGCAGACAAACAAGTTTAAGGGAAGTAAATGCACATGTACACATTACTAAATGCTCATTTAGGGCTTTTACTGGCAATACTTAAAGTTTTTGTTAGTATACAGGAGACATTTAATTCAAGGTTTTACGTAATGAGATTTCACCAGATTTACTACACATAAATATGTTCAAAATAGTAAGAAGCACCTAGTTATTTTCTATGCAATAAGCATGCCATTACATTTTTTGCATGCGGTGGAGCTCACTCGTGCACTTTCCTTTCCTATTCACCCAAATACATAAAAAAAGCAGTATGTGCATTTCTTTTTCAGCATCATTCTGTGTGTTATTTCTTCTGCATGTGAACTAAGCTGCTTACATGTGGGTCTGACATCATGTGTTTATGATTTATGCATGCAGATGCCTACGGAGGACACCTCAAGGCACATCCAAGCAACGTCCTGGAGGCACAGCGCCACCGGAATCTCGATCGCCATTTGGGGGACCTGCTTAAAGTCCTTAAGAAATGATTCCACTGTGAGACTTTCAAAACGGCATGAATATTAATTTATTCATTATAAAGTTTTCATTTTTAAATTCCTGTTGTTGCACATTGTTTTGCACCATCTTTCCATGGGTGAGATACAACTCGTGAAGTGATGATTCAAGGTCACCTCATTTGAACAGTCAATTGAGGTATGCAAATTGACACAGCTAGAACGTGCTATATAAAACAAGTTTTAGTCCTTGCAGTGGGGCTGGTTTTGAAGAGCATGTAAATTCTGCCTTTATGCGAAGACTAATTTTATTGAATTTTACCAAAAGCTAAATTTTATGCCGTCCTAAGCAGGGAGAGTTTTAGCTGGTGTTTTTTTCTATTACATAAAACCCTGCATTATTTCATTGCAGTATGACTGCAGCTTATGATGTCCAGCATATTAATTCAGTAGCTTCTTAACACATTTGTTTCTTCTAAAAGCCTCTGTTTGCTGATCAAGGCTGTGTCTAGATACCAATCATATTTCACCTTCATGCAACATTAAGAAAGAAATATTCACACGATTTCTACACAGTACAGCTTTACAAACAACGTGAATGGCCAATTGCCTCTTATGTTGCTTTCCACGAGATATAGGATGTCCATCTGATTTTCGCATAATGCGGCAGATAGCTGCATGATTTCCGCATTATGCGGTTTTCCGTAAGCTGCTGTTGTCCGCATATTTCCGCACGATATGGCACTTTCCATAAGCTGGGGATGTCCGCATCTTTCCGCATGATATGGCACTTTCCATAAGCTGCGGATGTCCGCATCTTTCCGCACGATGCGGCTTGCCGTAAGATGCGGATTCCGCATCATGCGACTTTCCGTAGTCCAATATTTCCGTATGTATGGATCCGCATATACGCATCGTTTCAGTAGGGCAAATTCCAGTTGGTCCAGTCTGTGAGAGATTTCCCGTGAGGAGATCGGGAACGAGCAACCAAGGGGTAAAAACTTGGTTCCTCAAGAGAGTTCTGTTCGCGTGAGCAGAGCTCTACACTACCGGCTCTGCGGAGTTATATTAACGCGATAGCGTTACAGAGCTCGTGTCGCAGAAATTCCGGTGTCGGCGTCGGCGACGGTGACGGCGTCGTTGGTTGTGAGCGAAAAATCGTCCGTGACCGAAAAATCGAGAAAGAAGCAAATAAAATAAACACCTTCGGTCCCATTGAGGATCGAACCAGGGCCGTTCGCGTGGCAAACAGGTGCCCTGCCACAAAGCCATGAAGTTACTTGCGACTGCTTCGGAAAAAAAAACTACATAAATTTTATGCATTTAATGTTGCATGGCAGAAGCGCACAATCGCGCAAGGCGACGCTTAACTGCAACAACTGTTTCAGTGCGATTTTAGTGTGTGAAAAACTTTGAAGTACATAGGCATGGGAAGACCAACTTCACATTTTTCGCACTCGCATCAGCTCTCGGACTTCTTGCCGTGTGCCTTGCAAACTAAGCACAGCCTTGAGAGATTCTTCTTTATTTCGTTCAGCAGGTGTCACGACGAAAATGAGCCCCTTCGGCGATTTGTAGGCGCATTGGCGAGGCCATCAAACTACGTTTTGCACCCATCTCCGCTAAAACCATGCTAAAGACACACATATACACACACAAAATTACAAACAGCTTCAAAATGGACAACTATGTCCATCTAACGGAAAACATATCAAACAAACAACAAATATTATGGCCTCCGAGATGGCAGGCGCGCCGCGTGCCCGCTATCTCGGAGGTCATAATGTTTGCTGTTTGTTCGATATGTTTTCCGCTAGATGAACATAGTTGCCCATTTTGGAGCTGCTTGTTGGTTGTCGATTATTCAAAGTCGCAGAACCAAAAGCGTGTGTACGTAGCTCTCAGCAGGGTTACAAGTGCGCACTAGGGGCCGGATTTCGCTATGGCATTCAACTCTCAAAGGCGAAGCTTAAGGGTCCCCCAATTTTTGCGACAGTTCCGGTATAAATAAGTAACTGCCTTGAGAAGAAGCACAGCCACGGAGAGGCAGTGAACGACAGTGTCTTCTCTTCTCCAGGTGTAAGTGGCTACGTCAGATTGGGGAGTTCGACTCCGGAGAGGAACGAAGTTGGTGGTAAGAATTTACGAATTTCGTATAGCTTCTTCTAAAATTCCCAAGGCGTTGGACTGGGCTAGTTGGTTCCTAGCCTGTACGTCGACTGTCCCGTCGACTTCTTTTCACTGTGTCCTGTGTTTTCCTCTAATTTTTATCCTTTGTGTCTAAAATACCCCCAGAGCTATTTCAAAAAACGCCACTAGAAATCTTTATCTGACACATTCGTTTGTTGTCTACTTGTTCTTGGCAGTGTCCTTCCTACGCAAATCCATTGGATCTCTGATGTGTTTCCATGTTTACCAATTAACGGTGAGGTTTATTTCAGGCGCACAAGTGAGGACGACAAAAAATAACGCTTAATGAACGGGCACACAAGAAGAGGACACACAACATAGGCGCTACCTTGTGTCCTCGTTCATTCAGTGCTATTTTTCGTCGTCAGTATATACCAACAAGCACATATTTCCACAGTGCTGTACCAGTGAGATACACAACATATCATTTAGCTTATGCGGATTTACGTGCCTTTCTGGCGATCAGTGGACATCATGGACGTTTCTACTAGCGCGGTTACTAACGCTGAATAGCCTTATGTCAGCGCGCGCGATGAGCGCCTCCCCCCTTCCCTCCATGGAAAAGAAATCCTGGGCACGCTGCTGGCCAACACACATGCTCTATCTCGTCGTGCACGGCCTAGTCTTTGGAAGTGCGTGTATTGTATACTTGAATTTTATCCCATAAGTTCCCCGACATCCTCAAGGAAGTATTCTTTAACAAAGGGTCCCGGACATTCTGTGCTGCTGTATGCCGTTTTTGGCGCCGTAGTTGTCCGCCGTCGCCGCCGCCGCCGGTGTCCGTAACCAGTATCGCTCGAAATAAAAAAACGAAATAAGGAGAAAATTTCAGGGTAGAACGAGGTTCCAACCTTGACCCTCTACGTGGGAGCCTAGTATTCAACCTCTGAGCCAAGCCGGTGCTTGAAACTGCTTCGCAAAAAGGTCCTATACAGGCTTCATATCGGGAAGGAACCACATTAGCAAATGAAATATAGCGTGGTAGAAGACTAAAATAAGCACCAAGCGTCGCACAACGCGAATTCTGTAACCAGGCGTCACACAATGCGAATTGCGCAACGAGTAGGTGGTTGAATGCTACCAACCCATTACAAAGGGCTCTGCCATAATTCTTCGTCGTCATCAGGCACAGCATCAATAAAGTGCGCATAATGCCTTAAATGCGTTTAGCAGGTACCAACGCTCCCCGTAGAATGACGAAAAATGGCACAGTGCCTGCTGCCCTACTTCTCAAAAATGACAATGATTTATAGCGTAGTGGGTTCCTCGCAAGTGCACTTGTATTGGTTGCAAGGGAAGCCCATAAGCACATGATCCATTTCCTCGGGGTCTCAGTAAAATTACAATGATTTGTAGCGTAGTGGGTTCACTGGGAAATTGATGGCAGAATTTTCGTTGCATATTATGTCATTTGTTGGCACTTAATGGCCTTTAACTTTCAGAGTGATGCATTCATTCTCTCGTTTGTCCTCTGAGCATAATTTGGCGCTCAAGCGGAGCTCATCCGCAGTCGAAGCGGCACTCATGTAATGTGAGTGCCCGCAGCATCGAGCGGCCGCTGCTGCGGGTTTGTCAAGCGGCTGATCCCAAGACAAAGCTTGCTGAACCATGACACCGGGCTACGCATTTGTTGGTGTGGAGCTGCTGATTTGTGAATATGACACGTACAAGTATTTTTAGCAAATAATATCCGAGTTTCAGCCCATAATGAACGACGTGGCCGCTAGGCTGGCATGGTCCCATTTGACGCACTATAACTTGTTAGCAACAAAAATAATGCAACGTTTTTTTCTGCACTTTGGTAGATGACGTCCTTGACTTCAATCAGAGGGATTGAAAAAAGAATTAAAAATGGCCTTTTTGAGAAAAACATTTTCAAAGTTCGGCGTTTTTGGTAAATTACTTACGTTTCAGTCCAATTATCAAGTAAAACGGAGCGCGATAAAACCACAAAAATTACTTTAAACGAGAGCGAAAGTATCAAAGTTCATATGTACCGATTTTTATTATCCTCACTTTAACTTGCTTGCAGCAATACATTCCTGAAATACAGGTATTTTGTGCGATTTGCCAAGTTTTTGATCTTTTTTCTTCAAAAGTGCTTCGACAAGCAAGAGAAATAATAGACTAATAAGATTGTATTTCACTTGTTCTTTAAGGGGAATAAATATTGTGACGAAGGAGTGCACCGTTTTTTCCCTAGGTGCGCTCAAAATTCAGAAATCGCGAAATTGGCGGAAAAGCGTTTTTTGCGGCCAAATTTTGTATATATTTTTTTTTTCAGGCGAACAAATTTTTTTTTCGCAAAACTAACTGCGAAACCATTGTTCTGGGTGTAATGCCTAGGCCTACAGTAAATTTCATCAGAATCGGAAATGGTGACCGGGACCTCGTGTTCGATCTTATCTGGACACACCCTGTAGATACCTTGGATCAACGCTAGCTGGTCATCTTTCACGAGAGAAAAAGCATTCAATAATGCCTGCATAGCTTTGCATCTAGTAACCCGAACGACTATGGTGGAGGGGTATTATGCACCCACTTTTCATAAGATTTGTTGGATTTATTGGCACCGCTTTCCATACCTTGTCAGCAGTGGGTAGCTTACCGTGGCCCCCAAGTAAAGTTCATAAAATATTCCAAATCGCCACATTTAAAGCATTTGTGCTGACTCGATAATAAGATCGCCCGTGCAAAGAAGTAAATGTATAAAACAACACAAGCCAGGCTTTCACCTTCGTTGTTACAAGAGCGCAACACCAGCTGAATTTTTTAGATGCGAAGCAGCTCTTTGACTCACGTGTGTAACGCCGTACGTTACGTGCGTCCGCACGAATGCGCCGCAACGCGTTCCCCTCGCCGTAGGTGTTGGAGCGTTGCCAAGTATGTCACGCCACAGCTGGGCGTTGACGTCACGCTCCCCTCACACGCTTCCCTCGCAGGTGCGCGCTGACGTCACTCTCTCCCTCACCCGCACCATGCTCGCCGCAGCGCCCGCAGCTGCCGGCTGCTCCGCCCGCTCGCAACACATCTGAACGTGTCACTTCTCTCTCGCTTCACCCTCTCCACCGCCCGGAACGCTCGACCGCATGTCGAGTGGAAACACCCTTCCGGCTCGTTTACCTGCGATGGAGAGGACGCCGGAAGACGCGGTAGCGTCACCCTCGACCGACGCTACACCGAGTTTCGCTTCAAACCGTTCTTCCAGCACCCGCGTCGACGCCTGTTTCAACCGGGTGAACGCCGTGCGCACCACTGCTGCTTCGCATCCCATCAGGGTTCCCTTCGGGGAGATGGTCCAATTCTTCTTTCCTTTATTATTGCCGAAGTCTGATTACATATTTTATAGCTTCGATCTTTATCTTGACTTTGAAATGAACTCATTATTCTATCACTGTTTTCTTTATTTCGTTTTGCAATTTTTAAATGTTTTCTTCAGATGGTTACCGAAAATTCCGTAGTGGACTAGTACATATTTAATTTGAAAATTTCCTATTCCTAGCTTTTTCTCAATATCTAAGATCGGAAGACCGGTCAGTAATATAAACACGTGTTACTGGATGTTCATGGCACGAATTTAACAACTCGGCCGACACGTAAGCCGTGTCTAGTCGTGCGTGGCTATGTCCTTGAAAATGTGTTTATGAAATAAATGAATTCGTTCCCGTACAATATCGTGCGTCCTCAACGAAGTATTCATGAATAATGCATCCCAGACACGCCGTGTAGCTGCGCCTATACAAGTTTTACCTCGTTTTATGGCGCGAGTATAACACGCAAATTTAATGTCGAGGTGATAATAAATATCTATCAGTTATGAAACGTGTTTCTTGACATCGAAAAATGTTTCTCCATTTCTTGAAATTAGATGCCGCAAAAATGCAGAACTTCCGGCATTTCACATAAAGCAGGCCATTATTACAGATAACAAGGTGGCCTGCGGTATTACTCGTGACGCCGCACTCTGTTCACTCTTTTGAGCTGTAGCACCCAAATTCCGGCGTATTAGTGAAATGCTTCCCGCTGACGAAATTCTTGCATGGGTTACGAAAGGTCAGAACTTCTAGTGAACCACGGCACCACGCTGTCTGTCTGATCCTGTCTCCCTCGCCTTTGTGTACCGCGACTGAAAGAGCCGTAACGTCGCTTCTTCCGCTCAAGAACTGTGCGCGATTGCCGCTGAAGGTGCGCCAAATGAATCTGCAGAGCGCTACAGGACAAAGATCAACTATTTTTCCAAAGAAGCAAAGTCAGAGGTGCTTAATCTGTTTGGTGCGGTTAAAAAAGGACTTCGTGAAAGCGCAAGTATGAATGCTGTCATAAAAATTGGCCGCGTATCCGCGTGCTTCGCTGCAAATGCCGTCTAAAGACGATAGAAGAGGCACTGCGTGAGATATGGACGCCATCTGGCAATACGTCGGGAAATATGAGTGCTGTGTTGCGGGGTGGTAGTCCCGGCGCAGCGGCAGGCGAAGACCGGCGGTGACCAACGCGACCTGTGGGGACGCCGGCCAGCCCGAACACGCTGTTTGGCGCGATGCGCCGAAGGAGAAGAAACGTCCGCACTCAACGAGTACTCTCCACAAACTCTCTTACTTACACGTCGCCTGGGTAAAACAGGAATGCCAGAGCGGCGCTCCCTGTCATTCGTACAATGCTATACCGAACCGAAACCGATACACAACATGAGCTTGTGCAGAGGGCACGGAGGAAGACAAGTTTCAGCGCAGTCGCATTTTCAGCGCACCTTAAGAAACTAGGGTTGTAACAATGTAGGGCGAGTAGGGCCAGAAGGACCGTCACGTCGAAAACCTGCCTCTTCAGTCGTATTCGCCTGGAACGTTGGTGTCGCTTCGCGTTCCCTCCTCCCCTCTTGGCCTTTCCACAAAGCTACTGCCTAAGTACGAAGGCCCCTACTGCGTCCTACGTCAAGCATCCCCAGTTAACTATATGATTGAGCCTGTTCAATCATCTACGAACCGCCGTCGTCGCGGCCGCGAGACTGTTCACGTCGATCGACTGAAGCCGCGTTATGACCCACCAGTTGTACCTGTTCCTTAGGCCGCCAGGATGGCTCCTTTTCCGCGGGGGCGTGATTTGTAACATGGTAGGGCGCAGACAAGAACGCCTGCGAAAGAAGAAGACGAGGACGGTTCTTGTTGGCGCTCGCGCTTGCTCGGTTTGGACCGCTGATCGCTTCAGCTGTGGCAATCTTTTAATAAACGCATTACTGTCTCAACGTTAAACGCATACCATCAAGGTCTTTAAAATCTATGCATTTTCTATTAAAGGAACACACCACCTAATACTTACCTAATGATGTTACGCCTCAGATATGCGTAATATTTACTTTTTGATCGACAACGTTCACAAGTATGAACAGCCGTACCAGTTCAAGATGGGTGGGCGGTAAGCAAGTGGTTCAACTTTGGCCGGTTGGCTGAATCGGGTGACGTGCCGACAAACAGAAAGACAGAAAGACAGACCAAAATTTCTGCGTATAAGTTCCCCAAGAAAGACTATCGTCTTTAAAAGAACCGCGTTCCTCACAAACGCCAGGGAACGCTTCGTCTACAAATGGGTTTTTGAACATCGAAGAAACGGCGAGGTGGCGTAAAGGAAGAGGTTTTAAAGACGATAGTCTTTCTTGGGGAACTTAAACGCAGAAATTTTGGTCTGTCTTTCTGTCTGTCTGTCTTTCTGTTTGTCCGCACGTCCCTCGATTCAGCCACTCGGCCAAAGTTGAACCACTTGCCCAAGGGCCAGCCGTCTTGAACTGGTACAGCTGTTCATACTTGTGAACGTTGTCGATCAAAAAGTAAATATCATGCATATCTGAGGTGCAACATCACTAGGTAAGTATTAGGTGGCGTGTTCCTTTAATAGAAAATGCATACATACGTAATTTTAAGGACCCTAGTTTCTTAAGCTGCGCTGAAAATGCATAAGAAGGGAAGCTTGAGCGAGTTGGTATGCGTTCATCTTTGTTGAAACAGCGCTCACTAGACGACGACGAAGTAAAAGAAGGCACAGGACAGGCGCTGCCTGTCCTGTGCCTTCTTTTACTTCGTCGTCGTCTAGTGAGCGCTGTTTCAACAAAGCTGAAAATGCGACTGCGCTGAAATTTGCCTTCCTCCGTGCCCTTCGCACGAGCTCATTGTTGTGTTTCAGTTTCGGTTCTGTATTGCACTGTACGAATGCCATGGGTTGGTGTTTAAAAACTTTAGTTTTGAGAAGTCCAAGAAGGTGAAAAAAATATTTAAAAAATGAAAAAGCAGCGTTGTGGGCGGCCTTCAGGCTGCCGGTTGTGGGCGCCGCTCTGGCGTTCCTGTTTTACCCAGGCGACGTGTAAATAAAATAGTGTGTGGAGAGTACTCGTTGAGTGCGGACGTTTCTCTGCAAAGGTCTTCGCCTGCTGCTGTGCCGGGACAACCAGCACGCAACACAGCACTCATGTTTCCCGACGTATTGCCAGATGGCGTCCATATCTCACACAGCGCCTCTTCTATCGTCTTTACACGACATTTGCAGCGAAGCACGCAGATACCCGGCCAATTTTTTGCATGGCGGCACAAGACGTGAAAGGAGAAAAAAATCTGAACGATTTTGACTTGAACGTGCTGCGGCAAGTAGCGCATGATCACTTGATCAGGAATGAAATCGCCAATTTGCTTAATCTTTCCTCTCACTTCAACGAGGATGACACGCTGTCTTCACTTTCACCCGCAACAATGCATCGCATGCTGAGGAAGATAGGTTTTCGGTTTAAGAAACGGTCCTGCAATGTCCTCAGATTGATGCAACTCACATAGTTCAGTGATGACGCAAGCACTTAAGGCAAATAGCACAACTGCGGCGGCAAGGACGGCCATTTTTCTACACTGATGAAACATGGATTACCGTAGGGCACACGACAGATAAGGTTTGGGTCGACGAGAGTATCAAACCTGCGGAACAAGCAAAAAAGGCCGGACTTTCAGTTGGCCTGCAGAACCCGAGCGGCAAGGCAGGCCGATTGACCGTGACGTACTGCGAAAGCAGGAATGGCTTTGTAACGGTGCTGGAGAAATTTATCAAGCGAAAAGGGACACAGGAGACTATCACGAAGAGATGGACTGCCTCCACTATGAAAAATAGTTCGAAAAAACTCTTCTACCACGCCATCCTCCCAACAGCGTGATTGTCCTCGACAACGCACCGTATCACTCTGTGAGGCAAGAAAAGGCCCCCGCTTCAGTAACCTCAAGAGGGAAATGCAGGCGTGGGCGTTAGAAAAGGTGTTTCCGTGGAATGAAGATATGGTCAAGGCAGGTCTGATTAAGCTTATTCAGACTGTGAAAGTACGTGGCAACTCATCTTGTATTGACTGTATTGCTGCTACAGCCGGGCAGCTCGTTTTAAGGCTACCGCCGTATCACTGCCAACTCAATCTCACAGAGCTGGTGTGGAGCGACGTGAAGCGTTTTGGGGCTTCTGCGAACCGGGCATTGCAGAGGCCATACATGTTGCATGTTGCAGAGGCCATAGCACAAGTAAGTCCGCAGAAGTGGAAGAACAATGTTAAACATGTGGTTGAGGAAGAAGAGCATATGAGGCAAATGGACAACATCATTGACAATGTAGTAGACAACCAAGAAGCAGTCGTAGTCAATTTAAGGGAGGACACAAAGTCTGACGTGGAGGGCAGTACGGACGATGAATACTTTGAATGGCAGTGACTTCTCAAAGTTTAAAAACCTTTCCTATAACATTTTCTTCACCAGGTACGCAATAAATTTTGCAGCACAATTTTGCGTTGATAAGCATGTTTTGCTTGTTCGCTTATTACTCAACTGCGGGCACTCACAGTACGTTACACGTTGAGGCACCCACAAACTGTAACGGGAAAAAAATATTGAGCTGTCGGGTGGTCAGTATCGAGTTAATTCCGGCAGTACTATAAATGAGCATTAGTGACTTTAGTTGGAAGATTAAGATACACGCTTCGCGAATGCTGTAATATACGTATCGTTGAAATAGCCGCACTACGTGTAGATGGGGGCGGGGCGGGGGAGTTATTAGCTTCATTTATTTATTTCGATTTTGAGGCGTGAAAACAACATATGTCAACTACGGAGAGCAAGTACCGAAAAACTTGCACCATCTCCCGCTAAAGGGGACCATGAGGTGATGCGAAGCAGCTTTTCGGCATGCAGAGCCCGCGTTTCAGAGGGGGAGTGGAGAGGAGAGGGGAGAGAGGCAAAGGGGAGAGGGGCAGTTGAGAAGAGGAGATGAGATGAGGAGGGGAGAGAGAGAAAGGGAAGAGGGGGAGTGGAGAGGGTGAGTGGAAATGAGATGGGAGATGGGAAGTGGAGAGGGGAATGGGAGAGGAGGTGTGTGGAAAGGGCTTACGCATGCGCAGTAAGGGTGGTCACGCCGCACACCACCACTACCACCACCACCACCGGATTGAACTCCGCTATAAGATGCTTCACATCTAAAAAGCAGGCGAGCCGACGCCAAAGAGACGCCCAGCAGACGCCGCGACGCGGATGAAGACATATTGAGGGGCTTTGGCGTTGCCATTGTCTAAGAAGCCCTGCAGCTTTAGAGTGCTGCAAGGTACTTCTGAGGTGGAGTATAGGCTGGAGAGCAAAGGTTACCTTCGGGAACCAGGCCTTAGGGTTACAGGTTGGTGAATTAAGAGAACAAAAGAGAATGAATTTAGAGTACTATGTGTACTTAGAGCGAGGGAGAGCTTTGGAGTGACCGTCCAAAAGAAGTCGAAGAAATAATGTACTATGTGCTGATAGAGCAAATTACGCAGAACCTCCACAACGCTGTTCCTTCTTTAAATATTATTTCAAACACTACTTGGATATTGCCATAAAACTCCGGTTTGGGCCAGTTGATTCATCGCTGAAAACAATGAAGAATAGCGCAAAGAACGAGGACAGTGAAAGTACAAGAGCACAGAACGCCAGCACATACGATTAGTGAACTCGAATGGCCAGCAAAGCTGGTCGACCATGCCGATGCTGGAGTCGGTACCTTTGTGAACAAGGAGTAAATATTGCCTAATGGGACTATCAGTATAGTCTATAGACGCCAAGAACATGTACCCGGGGTATGTGGCCGCTGATGCATCTGAAAAATCGGGTCACGGAAACGGAAGGTTCGGTTCTTTTATTCTTTTCTTCTTTCTTTCATTCAATCTTTCTTTCTTTCTTTTTTAATTCCGTCTTCCATTCTTCCTTTCTCTCGAATTGCGTAATGCTGCATGCTAACGTAACTGTGCAGTTTTATTATGTTTAGTGGCCGTTTCATGAACGCTGTTTTCGAGCTTAATCGGCATGGCGTCATCCACATTCCTTCCAGCGTTCTTCAAGCTGTAGAACGGCCGAACGAAAGGACCATCACGTTGTCGTGGAAACGCCGTTTACGAATTTAATTTTCTCGAGCTCAGAATTTTCATAAAATGCTAGATTCCTGATATCAACCTTACGCGCTGTCCGGCAGATCACTTTTCGCCCCCTTTCAATGAAGCGTCCATAGCAAGTGTACTGCGTCCCAATCATCACGAATGCTCTATACCTCATATGACATCGCGCGTAGCCTAGCAACGCGCTGGAAGAAGGAAATGAGGAGGAGAGAGAGAAGACAAGTGCAGCGAAGAAGGAACAAAAATAAATAAAACGAAATAACAGTTCTAGGTCAGGGGGCATTCGAACCAGCGTACCTGCCGTCCGAAAACGAGCGTCGTAGGAACACGGCTATTCAGACAATCAAGTAGAACGAGCATTCATGGGAACTATGTGACTGCGTTGCTATCGGCGAAAGAACAAGAAAAAATAGAGAGAAAGCAACAGAGAATGGAAGACAACGAGAAAAACTGAAAGACATATAGAAAGAAAGAAACAAAAAAAGAGAGAAAGAAAGCCTAGCATAGGAAGGAAAGAACAGGGCAGAAAGGAACGGCAGGGATGTTAGCCGGTCTAGAAGGACAGGTATGCTACCCTACACTGGGCGAAGGGATGGATGAGCTTTAGAGATAGAGAAAGAAAAGGAGGGCACGCACGCACAAAGTCACACACTTCAGTCATGATAACTCCCTTAGTCCTGTAGGCTCAAGGCCAAGGGTCGGCTGAAGCCCTCAGAGGGTACACAGAGGCGGAGCAAAAAAATCACAGCATATCCACGGGGTGAATGATGATGAGTGGGGCGAAGCTACGGAGGGAATCATCTGTAAACCGTGAAACTCTTCCGTGAAATGCGCCCAGTACATAATATAAAGAGTGTGAAACATCGTGTTTATAATAAACATCACACTTTTATTGTGCTGTTGGTTTACGTGGTCCCTTCATTATCACTTGTGATCGGTGAAATGCAAGGAAGAAGTCCGCTCCCGAGCGAAAGAGCGCCAAGAGCGACCGCATTCCCCGCTCGCCCTGTGCGAATTAAAGGCAAGGCTAGAGGGAAGACAGGACGCGCGTTCCACGACGCGAGGTCGGTAGCATGCCCAACGAAAGCCAACGGAACGCGATCGTGCAAGTGCTCCGGCTTCGCATCGCCTCATGGTTCCATTTAGCGTCCCAAAACCAAACATATTGCTCAAGGTGTGCCTTGCGTTTTTCGTAGAAATAATTTATTTATCATGTACATTAAGACGAAAAGTTGAAAGCTCACTAGAGTGTATCGCCCGCAAAGTATGTCTTTTAGTGTGATTTAACTCTCGTACGGCAGGGTCCTCGCGCCGTTGCCGGTCCACCTCGCCCGTTGACGATCGGGCGAGGTGGACTACTACTACTACTACACTTTAAGAAAAACATCTGGCGTTCTTTAGTTCTGCTTTTACAAAACATCTGGCGTCTTTCGTTGGTTTATTTCATCAATCAACGGCGTTTTGAACAAAATTTTTATTGTTTAATCACGCACAGGAGAAATCTCACCAGGCACTACCTTGGAGGTAAACAATGGCTGCTAATGGGAATGAGAGACAGAAGAAGTCGGCTTTTAGCTAACACTTACACTTCTACTTCTACTAACGTTTCCTACTGGAACATGCCAATGGCTGCTAATGGGGAATGAGAGACAGAAGAATTCGGCTTTTAGTTAACGCGCACGCTGCGAATTTTTTTTTTTGTTCAACAACGCACAGGAGAAATCTCCCACCGGCACCACCTTGGAGGTCAAAGCGTAAGACTTGTTACTCACTACTACGACCACGACGACTACGAGGGACGAACGGGTGCCGCCTTAAGGAGCTTCGCCCCTAAAAAATGCACCTTTACTGCGCGGAGTCCCCGGCTCGATTGCCGGCCACCGTTCCGCCGTGAGCGCGTGAGCGCGTGCGCCCGAGCTAGGCATCGTCTTCGCTGAAGCCAGAGCAATGCCCACAGTCTATAATCGCCGGTGCAGGTCTGATGTCTTCAAGAAGTTCAGCACTGCATTCTTCGCCTTCACCCGCGATGACCTCTCAGGACCACATTCCAGAATGGTTTCTGCCGTCATCGGTCAGGAACCTCTGCGAGCAAGAGCGACTGGGAGTCATTTTTTGTGTTCATTGTTGCCGCAGCAGCAGAAGATGTGCTATAGTGTATCCTCGCTACCACAGTTGTCACAAAACGGGTTGTCAGCTTTTCGATTTTTTGGCGGGAGTTTTACGTCCCAAAACCGCAATATGATTAGGAGAGACGCCATGTGGGAGGGCTTCGAAAATTTCGACCACCTTGGGTTCTTTAACGTTCAACGAAATCTAAGTAGGCGGGCCTCGAGCATTTTCGGCTCCATCGAAAATGCGGCTGCCGCGGTCGGGATCCACTCCCGCGAACTGCGGGTCAGCAGTGGAGCGCCATAACCAGTAGACCACCGTGGCGGGACCCCCTCAGAGTGATGAGAAATAGGTTATATAAAAAATTACAGCATATCCACGGGGTGAATGATGATGAGTTGGGCGAAGCTCCGGAGGACATCATCGGTAAACCGTGAATATGAGTAATTCGCCCCACTAAAGTAAACACGTGAGAAATGTTAAACATCAAACTTTTATTGTTGGTTTCCGTGGTCCCTTCATTATCACCGCATTGTGATCGGTGAAATGCAGGGAAAGCGGTTCTTGTATGGGTGTTACCTTGAAGTTGGCAAACACTACATCGATGCAAGTCCCCCTGATGGTGGTTGGTTTCGGGTGGTCAAACAATATGCATCTGAGCGACGCTGCCAAGCAGCCTGACGACACGCTTCGGCCTCTCTTTCACGTACGGCGGGATCTTGGCGCCGCTGCTGTGCCGCCTGGGCCTCTCGTTCTCGAACGGCAGGGTCTTGGCGGCGTCGCCGCCTTGCGTGCTCGCCGCTCCGCAGCAGCCTCGCATCTCGCATCTCGCATCGGCTGCTCAACAGTCACCTGTGAAGCGACGGCGGTGGCCATTTCTCCTGATGTAGGGCTTGGCTGGAGAAGTTCTAGAGGGATGGCCTCCTGACTAAGGCCTCGCAGTCGGCGACTGTAACGGTGGACAGGAGTATCCATTGCAGGAACGGGTTGCGGGTTCGGACTGGCAGAACCACTTCGTGAAGCGGTGGTGAGCATCAGGCGTTGAAGTCCGAAGAACCGAAGACCCGAGCGTCGTATTCCTCAGAGAAATCGTGGTTGCTGCTCGAGCTTCCCACTTCGTCGTCATCAGTTATCCAGCCGGCCTTGAACACGTCCGAAGAACCGACGACCCGAGCGTCGTCTTCCTCAGAGAAATGGTGGGTGCTGCTCGAGCTTCCCACTTCGTCGTCCTCAGTTATCTAGACGGCCTTGAGCCGTGTTTTCATCATATACAAGTACCGCCATCTAGCGGACACTCCACGAACTAAACGAGAGGTTGCTACTACATACATCGGGGACGCACGACCCACGACTTAAGGAGCTTCGCCCCGAAAACTCTGTGAAAATTCACCAAGTCTCCAATTATGTATTCGACAGAAAAGCTCTTGCAGTAACCTGTCACAGAAAGAGCAGGTTCATGCCACAGAGAGTGCGCAAACCCCACTGCTCACCAAAGATCCACTAAACCTGTTGTTCCAAATATAGTTTTGACCATAATATGAAGATAGCCAAGGCCATCAATGAGGAAGACGACGAGGTACAAAGGGTATATGCGGTTAAGAACCCACGCATCAAAACGGCCCACCAATAGCTAAACCAGAAGATGGCAGTACAAGGTATCACGATAACAAGTTTCGCACACATCGCTATCCAACGCCAACGATGTGCGAAAGCCAACTCATTTGTGGAAGGAAAACGGTTAAAATCCAGCTACAAACCTTCTTCTCATGGTGGAAAGTTAGTCTTTTCTCTACACTTATGGTCATGATTTTTAAGCATTGCAGTAGAACTTCCGAAGCACTCTTCGAGTTGCAATATTTCTGAAAACTGAGGCGCGGCATGTTTATCCGAATCCGGTGCTTCGTTGTATTTTGCGTAGTTATAGGCATTTTATCCGCGTTCGCAAAAAACCTCCAGATAAAAAATCAGAACATGTCAAAAGCACAAAAGCCATTGCGTGTGTCGATCGAAAGGATGGGCCGGAAAAGGAACTATTAAGTCTGCACTGCTAACATAAGTTTTCTATCCGATCGTGAAAGCCATACTCAATCGAGTGCTGACGCCGGCTCCAGAATATTTTCTGCTGAAAGAGCAGCAACAACGCACTTTTTACCACGCGACACACTTTTTTGGGAAGCTGTCGCAATCTCTTTCAACTAGCCTCCTCTCCACCCTCCTCACTTGCCCGTCGTATATTTATTGTCGACATGTAGCAAAAATGCGCTACATGTTCTTGTATTATTCGAAAAACTGCTATAGAAACGTCAGTGGATGTTGCATACCATTCGTGCCAATCCGCCGCGGTGGTCTAGCGGTTGTGGTGTTCGACTGCTCACCTGAATATTACGAGATCGAATTCCGGTTGCTGCGACCTCATTCCTGTGGAGGCTAAATCCTAGACGCCCACGTATGTATTTAAGTGCTCGTCAAAGAAGGCCAAGTGGTCGAAATTTCAGGAGCCTGCCACAAGGCATCCCTCAAAATCATATCATGGCTTTCGGACGTACAACCCCAGTAATTAATTATTATCATTCCTATCATTCCTATAAATATTGGAGAAAAGCCGTCACTGAAGTCTAAAAGACGCTAACAAGCGTACAATACTTGTATAATAGACTCCAGTGTCACGTAAGTAGAAGCGCCATGTATACAGAATGGCAAAACATTTAGGAAACTTTGGCTCCACCACAAATCCGAATTTCGTAACTATCAGTGCGCAGTGCTCCCAGTCAAGCTGGTTACTGTATAGGTTAGAAGACTAGCTACAGGGTGGAACGTTTATTTAGAGGTTATGTTGCCAGGCGAAACGCGAATATAGCTTTCTCGAAGATTTCGTGTCCCGCAAAGTCTTGCTGTTGGGTGTACATGACGCTAATCAAAGATCAAAATGCACAGGCGCCGATAGTAAGCAGCCCCGTTTCGTTTCAAGTACACACGCACGCTAAAAGTAGAGAGCAGCTCTGAAATTACATCCCACCGTACCGATTATGCTTGTGGTTCTGCGCTTTGGCGCTTTTCCGAAGTGAAACGAGGCTACCTTAGTTCGCGACTTGTGAGACTCAAATAACGTTTGAAAGTAAGAACGACACAACAGTTTATCTGACTGGCAGTTGTGATAGCGAGCGTCGGTCGAAGTGTAGCAGAGTGTGGCTGGGCTGCGTGATGGTTAAATTCACCGTTTTACAGTGTAGAGTCTCCGAACCCTTCCTGAACGCGAAAACAAGCGCTCTTAACGAGAGGTAATTCAGCTGATTTCTTCTCGCAACAGGTGACGGTTTTTATATTTATGCGAAAGTGTTTAATGCTTTATAAAACGAAAAAAACCACCCCTCCAAGTCGGTTGCGACGGCGTCAACATTAGTCATGCAAAAAGCCATCACCACGCAATTGCGCCACCACATTACATCATAATGACGTCATACAACACCAAAGTCTGTCGTGCCATCGTTCCGTCACTATGACGTCGCATAACTTTAAGTCACATGATGTGATGCTTAACATGAAATTGTCGTTTGGTCGAAGGTGGGTTGGTGCCGGAGGACCGCAAAACGCGGTGATGTACAGAAAGCTCGTAATGCCTGCGATCCCGGAGGCAGTTCAAAACCGCGCTAGGTGAAAAAAGATTTCGGACATGTCGTGAGAGAGTTTAGTGCATGGACCGGGAAGAAACAGAAGAAACTGGCTTTCGCCTTCGAGCCATCTTAGGAGAATGCGTAAAAGACCATGCGAGTTTTTCTTTGTGTTTTTCATTTTTTTACACAGCTGCTGTCGCCGAACATACGTCGGACTAGCCTTTTATTTTATAAATTGCCGCTCGGTGTTCCTCATCAAAGGCATTGTCAGCTTCGTTAGGCGAGAGTACAGTTAATTTATGACATTGCCGAAGAATAGTGCGAAGCCTTTTTCAGCTTGAAACTAGGCAGACAAAGCAGCGAAAAAATGAACGGACTCGAAGTCACAGTGTTCTACTACTCTGTGACGTAGTTGGCGAGCTTGGATAGTCGCAAGTTGGCACCGATTCCGACTCGTCTTGCACAAACGTGGCTAGAGAAGTGAACAACTCTACCGGTAGAGAGCAGCAGCAGACATTCGAATGCTATAATCTGCACGTCTACGAGGGCTGCAGCTAGAAAGTGTTCCACCTGAAGCATTCGTACGCGAAAATATAAGCGTTTGACTTGTGCAGCTACAACGTAAGAGAAAGTTTGAGCTCCACTAACAGAAACCCGCTGCTCTTACCCTATGTAGGGCGAGTCGTGCTGGCCGATTTCCTTACGTAGCACAAGTACGTACTGTCTGCTGGTCTTACCACTAGGAATATGGGAATATATAATAAAAATGTCTCGCGTTTTGCGTGCCAAAATTGCAATATGATTATAAGGCACGCTGTAGTGAAGGTGGCCATCTGGTGTACTTCAACATGCACTGACATCAGACATTATACACAGGTCTCTATCACTTCACCTCCACTAAAATTCGACCTGCGCGGCTAGTATCCAACCCGGAACCTTCGGTTCAGCAGCCAACCACTGTAACCCCTGTACCGCCGCGGCGGACATAACGGACAACAAACGTTTCTTGTCTCAGTCTAGTATGTTTTGTTTGGGTGATTATTCATGTTAGAATACCCGAAACACTTGCATGGACATTCAAGATTTCTTCCGAAGACCATCGACACACTCGTAGCTTGATTAGTTGGAGCATCTATAGAGGTTCTTTTTGGGTGTTCGGCCGGGCTGCAGGAATTAGACGCCTTTTTCTCTTCAAACCACTACCACCACCATGCCCGAAAAATAGACGAAAGTAAGCATAAAGAAATCTGTGGTAAAGCTTTTCGTGTGATTTGTTTTGCTAAATAAATATGAACTTCACAATTTCCCGCAGATAAAATTTTCGCATTCTGCAATTACAGCTAAATGATCTCAAGACCGATTAATCAAAATTAATCATAGTGATTCATGTTAAGATTGCCCATAAGCTTTAAGAAATATTCAGGTATGACCTGCAGAGTGACATTACCAATGACGGGGGGTTTTGAGGCTAAGCTTTTGCAACAGTGTCAACCCATCTTTGGCTTCATTGGCAGTAGGTCCGTGGTGTTTTTTCGACCTCATATATTTTTAGGGACATAATACCGCTGACTAATATGCTGTGCCTTAAGTCTCCTCTGTTCTGAGCTAGCTCAACGGGGAGAGTTTGATGTATTACCCCTCGATGACTTCATTCCTCTACATTCTGCAGCGCGAAAAAAAGAACTATGGGTAACTAAAAAAAATCCAATTAAATAAATTAGGAGCCCAAGCGCTATCGGGAAAAGAGGGGCAAATGTAGCTTGGCTTGTGTGTGCCTGATGTAGTAGTTTATTTGTTTATTTATTTATATCAATCGCATTGCGCAATGCTACCTCTTAACTGTTCTCATGCTCCATGCAGGGAATTGGACCTATCGGCGTGCTTAGCAGCGCAGAACTTTAGCGGCTACAGAGAACAACGACGCTCATGCGTTCACATCCAGGCAACAATGAAGTGTGGCAGCGTGGACTGACAAATCACATCGATTAAAGATCAGATTGCCGTATCACAAACGACTGATCGCGGACAAGATCGCGATAAGGGGAGTGACAATTGGAGAGCAATAGCTGGGCGCGTTTGCGAGCCAACGCACCCAGCGGTCGAGCGGAGAGGCGACTACGCATGCGCGGCGACTACGCATGTCGCGTCTTTGCGGACCGAGCCTCCCGCTCATTTCCTCTCCTCAGCGAAGCGTGCGCAGCGGACGAAAGTTTGAGCGTTTTCCAAGATGGCAGCTCCCAGCACAAACGACGGCGGCATGTCGTTGGCGGCATCAGCAATAAATCTAATAAAATCTAATAAAAAATCACGCAATATCCACGAAGTGAATGATGGTTGAGGAACTGGCTCGTAGATAAACGGGTAAACCGTGAATGCACCATACACTTCCTCTACTGTCATATAAAGACGTCACACGTTTTTATAGTAGCGATTGTGGTCAGGTTATCGAACCACAAGCGGTCGCAGAACTTGCAGCTGTGGCCGAGCGTGTAGTCGAGCAAATCGAGGAAATGTGGATTTGCTTGCGTTAATTTCACCATCAAGGCGCTCGAAGAACAAGAGGAAGAAGACTTCTTTTTCGCGCGAGCGTGCGCATGCTAAAGTTGGCTATGCTATTTGTGGTTTCGCCTGCGTAAATATCATCATCGAGGCGGTCGAAGAAGACGAGGAAGAAGACTTGTCTTTCGTGCGAGCTGCGCCTGTAGCGGTCGCCTTGTAACTAAGGTTGCGCTAACGACGCGGGACATAGCCCCAGCTTACGAACCTGATGAGCCAGCTCCTAAAATGCATTTCGCATTTTTTAGGGGCGAAGCTCCTTAAGGCGGCACCCGTTCGTCCCTCGTCGTGCTCGTAGTAGTGAGTAACAAGTCTTACCCTTTGACCTCCAAGGTGGTGCCGGTGGGAGATTTCTCCTGTGCGTTGTTGAACAATAAAAAATTCGCAGCGTGCGCGTTAACTAAAAGCCGAATTCTTCTGTCTCTGTAGAAGTGTAAGTGTTAGCTAAAAGCCGACTTCTTCTGTCTCTCATTCCCATTAGCAGCCATTGTTTACCTCCAAGGTAGTGCCTGGTGAGATTTCTCCTGTGCGTGATTAAACAATAAAAATTTTGTTCAAAACGCCGTTGATTGATGAAATAAACCAACGAAAGACGCCAGATGTTTTGTAAAAACAAAACGAAAGAACGCCAGATGTTTCTAAAGCAAAACGAAAAAGACGCCAGCTGCTTAACGAAAGACGCAAGGTGTTTTCTAAGGCAATGGTTTTCTAAACAATGAAAATTCACAGCGTACATGTAAAATTAAAGTGAGCTGCAAGTCGTCATAACTCATCGAACCTTTAGTATAAACGCGCCCGATCTCACGTCGGTGATGATGTACTGGGCAGAATTCACGGAAGATTCACGGTTTACCGATGAACCTCCGCAGCTTCGCCCACTCATCATAATTCACTCCGTGGATATGCTGTGATTTTTTTTTGGCAGTAACTTCAATTTTATTCGGCAGGTGACGAAGAAAACCTCGATCGACAGTATCTTAAACATTGGCCTGCGATACTTTGGTGGTGCAGGCAGGGCATAGTTTTTTTTAAATTTATATTTCATTTATTTTCGCCCAACTCCACTTTAAAGTAAAAGTATCTTAAACCTTGTTCAACAGGTGGCGCAGCAATGCGCTCAGCTCACAGCTCTGCATCTCAAAGTGCAAGTCGGAGGAGCACATCCCAACTACGTCGAAACGGTAGAGATTTTGAATTGGGGACGCAAGAATTCTGTGAGCCGCCACTACGTATGTGCAGAACGCAAGCCACTCTCAGACTCTTGCACTCCCGTTGTTCGAGGACCCTGCAACTCTTTCCTTTGGGCGGCGAGCAAAACCGCTGAGCACGCGAGCTCAACAGATGAAAATAAGACGGTGCTTGGCAGTGGCACGTGAGGCCGCGGCTGGCGTTTCCTGCGGGCGTTGATTCTGGTCACTCAGATAACACTTCATTGGACTCTAGTTGGTACATATTCCTATGGCTAAAATTACAGCGCAAACGCACTTTTTTGCCCTTCTTACTTCTTTACTTCTTTGTCCCTGCACCCATGTGAATATGATTTCATGTCCTTCCGTATCTAACACACCATCATCCTTGTTACAGGTTTTGGTTTATAGCTATTGTTGTGTGTGCATGTTCGGTAAGTTTCCCTTTGGCTTATGTATGCATTTGTTGTTATAGACGTCAGACTCTGGAGTTTCCAAGATGTGTGGCGCCACCTGTCGGAGAAGTATTGAGTAGTGCATAGACCGACTCTCTCACACAGTTTGCTATGGGACCAGGTGCAACTAGCGAGTGCGAAACAACGATTGAGCTTAATATCGCGTGTGTTTGCGCATTTAGCACTCAGAACGAGAGCTGTGAATTGCTCTCCGCTAGTCGGACGCGCCACCGAGCCGTCGTGAAGAGCTTGCTGGATCACTCGCCTGAACGACGGCGAAAACAGCAGCAGACGAGAGCCCTCCGCACGCTACGAAGAAACTCCGCAAAAGACGCACTGTTGCGTTGTGAATTGCCATGGACGTAAAAGACTGAATAACAACGTTCAATTTTACCGATTCCGATACCGATAGTTGTCGTACGAAGAAGAAAGGCGAGAGCGCTGGATACGGGCCGTTGCGAGCGTTGTTGGGTAAGCGAAGTATCCGCGTTCTCCACAGCCGGTGGCATGAATGTGTGGCTCTGCTGTTGTTTTGCGTAGCCCTGATGTAAAACCGTGGTAACCTTGACTATGAAGCTCAGCAAAGGCTCTGACCGCGGTGCTTGTCGTGTAACACGAAGGCAGACTGAAGATGCTAGAGGCAGACTGGAGACGCGTGATACGCCCACCGCGACGAGTTGGTCGTCATAATACAGCATCGCGGACGTACGTACGTTTTGAAGGCTCAGAGTTCTGGTTCTAACTAGCTAACACCACGTGCGTCATACAAGTAAATCGCAGAATGTTGGTCGTGACCCCTTTCAGGTTTGTTTCGCCCGTGTCCTCCGCGGTTGCCGTAGCTATCTCGGAGGCCACGGTTTTGCCTTTGGTTGTACCCCGCGAAAGTGGACACGCACGTATCCCCATTTGCAGTGTACATACAAACGGAAGACGACCATCAAAGACCATTTGAGGATGCGTAATCAAAACACTCCAATGCACAGGAAGCGGGAGATGAACTAAAGGCCAACTCCGGCGATTTTTCGAGGTCGATGGATCTCAGTGAAATCCGCTGGGTACGTTCCTTTGCACGTTTCCGTCATTTATGCCAAATTACAGGCTTCAGACATGCGCAGATTGTTTGCAAATGAATTTTAAAGATTGTCTGCAAACGCCCTCCTGGCTTCCCACAATTATTGGCAACATTGCGTCTGTGACGTCAGTGTTGGCAAGGCAGCGGAAGTGACGCAGCCGAGGGCACCGCTAACTTCGGCGCTTAGGCCGCTACAGCGAGCGTCTGCTGTGCACAAGGCGACAGACAGCGTTGGTTTGGCCGGCGCTTCGCTGGTCGTCCCGGCTGTCACAGCTTTCATACTCCGCGCCGGCGTGACCGGCATGCCTTGCACGACTTCCGGTTCGTTCGTAACAACGTCTACGTCATACGTAGACAGTACACGCGGTTGGGTTTCGGTTTCGGTGTTGTGCTTTTTTGCTTATTTAAAATTATTCTCCAATTTGCCGAGTATTTCTGCTATCGGGCCCGTAACAGGAGCGTCTCAGGAACATAAAAGCGCCATTACTTTGACATGGCCAAAAAATCGCCGGAGTTGGCCTTTAAGGGAGAATGCAACTGAAAAGGCGAAAATTGTCGGAGCCATTCGCCCCTGATGAACCGCGTTTTGTACCACTGATCGTAAGATGCATAGCTAAGTAAATTGATCGTTTATGTAGGTACTTTATCGCTGTGGCATACGTGTATATACCCGATTTTAACGCATTTAGGCTCTAGAGAACGGATGTCGGAGGGCTTGCCTCGAACTCGGTGTCGTGTGATGCTCGCTTGTACTTGCGAGTTGCAGCGCGCGGGAATAATTAAAACTTATTTTGCATTGTACTCGCAGTTCGCTTTGATCAGCCTCCTTTGTTTCTGAAGCGTGGATTGGCGGAAGAAGCTTTCCAGGTCCTTGATTTTCAGGAAACCGCGCCTCGACACCAACGAAAGAGGAGGTTTATATTGCGGCCTATGCACATTCGCTTGCGGGCGGCCCTCTTTGCACTACCCAGTTAGTGCCAGGGCTACGATGAGGGCGCTGGTGGCGGTGTTTTTCGCAGCGCCGCCTAGGCAGAGTCTGACGTCTATAAAGCAGTTGTTTGTCAGACCTTGCGCCGTGCGTTTCTTCGTGAGTGTTTTGTGCGTTTGCACTGTAATTTTAGCCTCAGGATTGTGGTCACGGTGTAAGATATATACTGTGATAGCGGTCTGGTTCAGCGGTCTGTTGTCTTCCCCTCTGTGGCATGAGCCTACAAGAGCCACAGCGTTTCCGCTAGTTCACGCCACCACGAGCCACGGGATGCGTTTCTTTTGTAGCGTTAGCTACACTGGCTGAGCCGGAGCGGTTTTGCGTGCACGTACAAGAGCTGTGCTGCGCATGCGCGAGGAGCAGTGACGTGACACGGCGCAGAGCAGGCGCACCGGAGCCGCCACCGCCACGCGCGCCTCGCTTGTCTGCGCATGCGCATTTCAGCGCACTCGGCCGGCGGGGAATGCAGTCTCCGGCGGGGAATGCAGAATGTCGCATCTTGCGCCGGCTGCAGCCGGGGAGCGCCGACAGATGCCGGAGGTGCCTCATCGGTCGTGCCGCACGTCGGACTACAGAGTGCTGCGCGTTTGTTAGCCCAGCGTCGCTGTGCCGAGCGTGCGCGCGCGCGTCGACGTTACGGTGGTGTATATCAGCCCCATAATTTTGCGCGCACACGCAGAAGTATCAGTGGGGGTATACATATAGCGGGGAGGAGCAGAAGGAAAAGAAACGGAAGGACAGGGAGGTTAGCCATTTGTGAGACCGGATGGCTCGCGTTTGCAAGTGTGGTATAGCCATGGAGAAAGAGACCGCAAATGCTGTTAAGCGGCGCAGAAAAGCGGGGGAGCTTGACGACCAGGATAGCTAAGAATATTTAGCTGAACCTTCGCTAACGCTATGTATCTCTTGGCATAGCCGAGCTAAGCCACTGCAAATTTTAGATGCGAAGCAGCTTTTGCTCGGTACTGTGTCCGTCCTTCCATCGGCGACCGTCCGCTCGGGAATCATGTGTGCTGGCGCGCGCTAGCGCATTCGGGCCTGCGTAAGGGGCTGGGTAAGACGCTGCGGCCTCTTCTTCTTACACTCTCGGGAACCATGTGCGCTGGCACGCGCTAGCGCGTTCGGGCCTGCGTAAGGCGTTGGGTAAGACGCTGTGGCCCCTCCCCCTTACACTCTCTCAGCAATCGCGTGATGCCGTCGGGGAACGAGATTCTGTATACGCGCAATGAACCCACGTGCTCCCGCGTGGCGTGCTGCAAGAAGAGTTCAAGACGAGTAACAGCAACAGCAACTACAGTGAATTTATGGTGTGCTCGACTTGCAAGGACGCGTTATATCGGGCAAGGTGCCCGTGAGGAACGGAACTTTCAGTCGACTCATGCGCTGCTTCGCATCCCCACGTGGTTCCATTTAGTGGGAGATGGTGTCATTTTTTTGCTCTGGCCGACTGGCCACGAGTGGCCTGGCGCTACAACACCAAAATGAAAACTAACGTGGGTGGCAAGCGGTACTACGCAAACGCAGCGCAGACAACGACGGAGCATTGCCCGCGTCTCGCATAATTTTAATTTCGGCACGCGTTGTGTGCCGTGCGTTTCACCCAACGCCGCATGCGTTTGCATTCTGCCGTTAATAACGCGAAGAACGAATGAAGCGTGGTGTACTTGTCTAAAGCAGCTTGCTGCGGAGCGAGCGGTCGCAGGTTCGAATCCAGGGCCGCGCGCTTCGAATTTTTTTCCCTCTGAATTATTTTTATTTGTGGTTTTTATTTATATATACATACATACATATATCCGGGACATGACGGCGACGGCGAAAATTCGCTGAGACTGCCCATATAATTGCTATCGCAATAAATGTCCCAGTTTCGCCTCAATGGCGAAGCAATGAATACGATAGCAAGTTGGTATGTCACACGAAGAACGACAAGCAGCTCGAAAATTGCAGCGCGCCGCTGAAGCACAAAGACGGACGCTCGAAAAGAACGCACAGGTATGCACAGGACAAGCGCGAACTAAGAACTGTCATAGTTGTTATGCCTTTCTGTGTGACCAACGCGCTGAAAGTGCCGACTATGCAGAACCCGATGATGCTCTATATTCCTTTTTCTTTTAAACTGAGGCGCCTGACCCCTCTGCGTCTCCTGCCACGCGGTAGCGCCTGGCGCAAGGTGCCCGGCGTTCCTATTTTTTTCTCGTTCCACATTGCTGGTGGGTACAAAAAGGGGCTACATTACGTGCGCGCCTCAGGGGCAGTTTTCAAACTGAAAGAAAATGTAGGAGAGTTGCGTGATAGAGAACACGCTCAAGCTCCTCCGAGATCTCTGTACCGCCAGCACTATGTGGCATATATAGAAATAGCTCGCCATTACTTCGCCGGCGGATGTATGGCGCGTGGTAGAGTTGTTTAAAGTGGCGCGCTATGGAGCGAGATGTGGCTGGTCCGATTTCCCGGTCGGGTGTTTCGGAATTTTTCTTCTCATTTATTTTAAATGCGAAGCATTTCTTAGCGAACTTCTGCGACTTTGAGCGTATCTATCTATCTATCTATCTATCTATCTATCTATCTATCTATCTATCTATCTATCTATCTATCTATCTATCTATCTATCTATCTATCTATCTATCTATCTATCTATCTATCTAGCCGCCTACGACTTTGTGCTCTCCTGGTCGCTTGGTTCATCGAATGTGCACCAAAATTGTTATGGCGTAACATGACTGTATGACGAACATAAATGACAAGTCATAACATGAAAATCATGACACGCATGTCATGTACAGCATGATTTACATGCTACGCTCATGGTGCGCTGGCAGCCGTTTCGCTAGTTTGATATACACCAAAATTAGTATCTTGCGTCGTGACTGTGTGACGAACATAAATAACACGAGTTAACATGAAAATCATGACACGCATGTCATGAACAGCATGACTTACGTGCCACGCTCATGGTGCGCTGGCGGCCGTTTCGCTAGCTTTATATACACCAAAATTGGTATCTTGCGACGTGACCGTGTAACGAACATAAATAACACGAGATAACATGAAAATCATGACACGCATGTCATGTACAGCATGACTTGTGGCATGACTGTGTAATGAACATAAATAACACGAGTTAACATGAAAATCATGACACGCATGTCATGTACAGCATGACTTACGTGCCACGCTCATGGAGCGCGTGGCACGTAATAGGAGTTTGATCTACCACGAAATTGGTATTGCGCGACGTGACTGTGTGACGAACATAAAAACACGAGTTAACATGACAATCATGACACGCATGTCATGTACAGCATGACTTACGTGGCACGCTCATGGGGTGCTGGCGGCAGTTTCGCTAGCTTGATATACACCAAAAATGGTATCTTGTGACATGACTGTGTAAAGAATATAAATAACACGAGTTAACATGAAAATCATGACACGCATGTCATGTACAGCATGACTTACGTGCCACGCTCATGGAGCGCTGGCGGCAGTTTCGCTAGATTGATATACACCAAAATTGGTATCTTGTGGCATGACTGTGTAATGAACATAAATAACACGAGTTAACATGAAAATCATGACACGCATGTCATGTACAGCATGACTTACGTGCCACGCTCATGGAGCGCGTGGCACGTAATAGGAGTTTGATCTACCACGAAATTGGTATTGCGCGACCTGACTGTGTGACGAACATAAAAACACGAGTTAACATGACAATCATGACACGCATGTCTTGTACAGCATGACTTACGTGCCACGTTCATGGGGCGCTGGCGGCGGTTTGGCTAGTTTTATATACACCAAAATTGGTATCTTGTGACGTGACTGCGTAACGAACATAAATAACACGAGTTAACATGAAAATCATGACACGCATGTCATGTACAGCGTGACTTACGTGCCACGCTCATGGGGCGCTCGCGGCGGCTTCGCTAGCTTGATCTACCCCGAAATTGGTATTGCGCGACGTGACTGTGTAACGAACATAAATAACACGAGTTAACATGAAAATCATGACACGCATGTCATGTACAGCATGACTTACGTGCCACGCTCATGGGGTGCTGGCGGCCGTTTCGCTAGCTTGATATACACCAAAATTGGTATCTTGCGACGTGACCGTGTGAGGAACATAAATAACACGAGTTAACATGAAAGTCATGACACGTATGTCATGTACAGCATGACTTGCGTGCCACGCTCATGGGGCGCTGGCGGCCGTTTCTCTAGCTTGATCGACCCCGAAGTTGGTATTGCGCGACGTTACTGTGTGACGAACATAAATAATAGGAGTTAACATGAAAACCATGACACGCATTTTCCTCAATGACATACAAGACGATGTATGCAGCTCTTTGCTGGCTGCTTCGCATTACATCGATTCCCACAATGCGTGGGATCTGCCGGCTTTTTTTTTCTTTGTGCCTTTTCTACATATACACAGGCATATACATATACGGGACTTGACCGCGTCAGCAAAATTCCGCCGACAGTGTCCATATAATTGATATCGAAATAAAAACAAATCTGTGCAGTCTGCTGAAAAGATTATTACGAAACAGCGAAAGCCGCTGTCAGCAGCTTACCGAAAGCAGAATTCGGTAAGCAGCGAGCGGGAGCATGAATCTCGTACTTTTTGCCGTTGTTCTTGGCAGTCAGTCGCACTGGTTTTTGCTTCCCAGCATGCGTTCTGTCATAAGGGACCGTAGTGCATGCGAACCATTCCTTCACGCCATCGGCACTCCTGAAAAAAAAGAATATATATATATATATATATATATATATATTTACGTTTCATATGTGAAGGCAATCTCACGCAAAGTGAGAGCTGACGCCGCCACACAAACTGCAGCAGGTATGCGAGACACCACGGGAAAAAAGTCACATTTTCACCTCAAGGGCGAAGCAGTGAATGCGATAGCAAGACATTATACTGTTACACGAAGTGAGGCTGGTAGCTAACTGTTTTGTATCCGATCTCGCGTAACTATAAAACGATGGTGTAAGAAAATACGCTTCTCCAGAGAGCGATGCTCTCCGCATAGTCACTTCGCGTTGAGAGCACAGAACGTAGAAGGGCATACGAGCCGCCCGCCCCGCTGTGATGGCTTTCCAGATAGCGCGCGCGCCAGCGACCGCGCCCTTAGATTCAAAGATCGAAGTTGCTCCTCGCACGACACTCCTCCCCCCACCGCATCACGCCTTCGCGTCTGTTAAGGCTCGTTAAAGAAAGGCGGGGCGTTTCCTGTCTGCTTCGAGGGCAGGCTTCCCGAGCGGGGTGATGTTATCGCACGCGCCCTCCGAGCGACGGCAATGGGCCGGCTCGTTTGAACTCTGCTTCTGCCGCGTTCGTGGACCTCGCTCGCGCGCTTTTAGCCGCGGTAGAACATACAATTCGCGGGGGGATCTTATCAATTTGCACTTCATACCGGAAGAATATGACGGCGACAGCGACAGCAACGGCGACGGCAAAAACCCATCGAGACTGTCCATATAATTGCTATTGCAATAAAATAACGAAGAATACGGATTGCATGACATATCGGGTTACTCCGCCGTGGTCGTCTCGTGGTTATGGCGCTCGACAGCTGACCAGAAGGTCGCGGAATCGAATCCTGGCCGCGGCGGCTGCCTTTTCGATGGAGGCGAAGGTGTTTGAGGTCCGTGTATTTCAATTTAGGTACACCTTTAAGAACCGCAGGTGGTCGAAATTTCCGGAGCCCTCCACTACGGTGCCTCTCACAATCATATCGTGGTTTCGGGACGTTCAACCCCAGATATTTTTATTAAAAGAAATATGGGGTTGTTGCACACCTGAAGTCAACCGCGGCGTTTGAAACAAAAGAGGCCTCTGCGTGACAAGTTATGAGAATGTATCAGGAACGTTGTTGTTCCCGTCAGCGATGGTTTAGACACTACCTCCGCGCACTAGACATAAATACAAGCAAATTTCTTACAACAGAGTAAATTATATGCGGCGAAAACCTAGCGCATGTTGATTGAGAAGAAGATTTCAGCATTACGCTACTGTGGCGGATCAATGAAGACGTGTCACGGTTGGCAACTGTCTTGCAGTTGGTAGCTTCGTTCAATAACACCGAAGTTCTGGTGCGTTTTCCACCAGGCGCGGCTTTTGAAAAGACGCATATACCCTAGACGAATCAAGCTGCTTCGCGCTGAACATGAACTTCACACCGTTTCCAGGTATACGGAAACTGGTAGCGAAGCTTCCATATAAGCCCACATGCCCAGAAAATGGTGGCTCGTTACGACAGTCGCCGTCTACGAATCTTGGGGTCGACAACAGGAAGCAAAGAAACTTCAAATAATTGAAAGTGACGCCGCAAGTGGAAGCGGTGACGACGTTGCGCAGTCCCAGCCTCGGCAAACAAATTTGGGTCGTGCAGCAGGCCTGCGAGTGGGCGGAGATGGAATACCTTAACGTGCCCACGTGACGGACCTAAGGCCTGGTCGACGAAAGCCCTGCATGACTATCAACAAAGTTGTACCAAATAAATACAGTCACTGGCTTCAAAAATGTGCTAAAAATGGAACGCCAAAAAGACTCTCCAGTTTCACGTACGTAGACGCATACTGAACGTCCAGACGCATACTGTAAGATGACAAATGCGCGATAGAAGGAATCCTCGTTAGGAGACCCGGGCATAGGGATGGTAAAATCGATGAACGATTAATCGACTAATCGATTAACGGTCCACAATTAATCGATTAATCGTCATCGATTTCCGGCTTTCGATTAATTAAGTAATCGAATAAAACTATTCAATTAATCGATTACGGCTCCCCCCACTCCCGCCCCCAACCCCGCCCCTTGGCCGGAGCGCATGACTGCGAGGCGCAGATGCCGTGAACATCGCCTCTCTTTGACTGCTTTCACTACAGCGGATATTTCTGCGCTAGCAGAACGAGCCCGGAGCTGGCGGCTGCCATGCCCCACAGAGAAAGATGTGAACTCGCCCTGATCTCCGTCGCGTACGGCGTCCAACTCCAAGCACTCCCCAATGCTTCAAGCCCGGGCAGGAGGCGCCTCCACCCCATCGCGGCAGAAATGTACTTGCCCGCTTCTCTCCGGCTCATAGTCTACTGCTGCTACTGCCTCATACGGGCCAGCGCATCGTCTTGGTGCTTATTTTGTTCGTGTTCGTTTTTTTTGCCGCGCTGTTTCATTGTATTGCCGCATAAACGCATCTCTCCTTGCATTTGATAAACGAGTAGTTTTCGTCGCCTGTAGTGTCAATCGCAACTTTCTTTGTATTTTATTTACCCTCAGATTTTACTCGGTTCTTGTGTAAGTGCGGCATAGTAATATGCTTATTTCCTGACTGGTTCTTTGTGCCGTTCTGTTTTAATCTTTAGCAAATAAAATAGTATTTACCAATGAAAGAGAGAGAGAAAATATATTATAAGGCAGAGAGGGTGACCTGAGCCAGTACGCCCCTGCCTGCTGCTCTGCACCGGGGAAAACGCAACGGGGGAAAAAGAATGATGAAGTACGATGATGGGGAGAGGATTAGGTAATCCGTATATACATAATAAGACACGTTTGCTAGCGTAAAGAGGACAAGGACGCCAGCAACCATCTTTTATTATGCTGTATACCAACTAGCCCAACTGTCCGTCTTATTGGGTACATACCATTTTCATAATTGTTCAGCTAGCTTTCCTGCGATGCACTTAGCCCAATTAATGACAGCTAGTCACTTCTTCAAACGGAGTGTTCAAGCGCGGTTTGCTTGCGCTGGGGCGCGGAAAATATAGACTCGGCTCTCTTGACACAAACACGCATAACAGACAGTACGTGCAACTACGACCTCGTCTCCACTTGAAGCACGAAAGTTGCTGCCATTAGTTGAGAGAAAATGTAGCGCAGGAATGTGCACTCGCGAATTGTGAAAAGGGTCTTATAGACCCTTTATGTAATCCGCAACTTTACGTGTCGGCTTACCGAACGACTAGCATCCAGTGCATTACTATTGAAGAAGTGACCTTGTAGCATTTAGTAATACTGTGTGGTCGCATATTTAGGGAGAAATACAGCTCTCAGCTAGAGGCCCCCGTCTTCTGCTGGGACAAGAAAGGAGGACAGTCGCGAAATTTATGTTGTAATGTCTGATACAATAGATAGCGCTCACAGTTCAGGCTGTACGCACGAGTGAAAAAGGTGCGAGTGGCGCCGTGTTAAGGCAACGATCAGATGAAACCTGCGGAGTATACTGGCACTGCTGCTGTTTGTTCTAGCCGGGAGGCAGAAACTCATGTCACTATTTCCCGCAGTTGCTTGTACCGATGGTCTGTTTGAGGCCAGTATGTTTCTGTGTAATCTCTGCATGGGTGACCTCAAGGAAAAGATCGCGTCAGTCCGCAATTATAGTATAATGTAGGGCTTCCACAATATCTAACCGACAAACCGAGAAAAGATGCCGGGCTTACGACAGCGAGCGTCTTATTTAATTCCTCATCCTCCTCGTCTCTCTTTTACCTTTCTCGGGATTTCCTCACCCTCCGCCACACTGCATGTTTCAGCTGCGACTTTCCAACCAGATGTGGTCCCCGAACGCACCTCCGGTTTCGATGAGCTCGAGTAGGCAGGCTTCGAGAAAATACAACCTGCTGCCGAATAGTCCGGGGATGATGGCCACAGATGCTTGAATCCACGACATCAACCAACGACGACGAGCTTCTTGTGACCAGTGTGCAAAAGTGGGAATTTTCGCACACTGGACACAAGGGGCCCGTCGTCGACACTTTCGAAAGTGGGAATTTTCGATCGTCAGCGCGTCTGATAAAAAGATTTGGGTCCATATCAAACAGGAACGATGCCTCTCAAACAAAGAGATATAGGTTTTAAAGCACCCACAAAAATGTCGATTAATCGATTAATCGATTAAAACATTACACCGAAAGCAATTAATCGATTAAAGGCTAAATCGATTAACGGTTAACGATTAATCGATAAAATTTTAAATCGACCATCCCTACCCGGGCACTTAGATTTAGGTGCGTGTTAAAGAACCCCAGGTGGTGGAAATTTCCACAGCCCTCTACTACGGCGTCTCTCATATTCATATCCTAGTTTTAGGATGTTAAACCACATCTATTATTATTAAGGGAACCTCGTTACGTCCCACGAACACACGCGAAATCCGTTACCCCGTGTTGCAGAGTCCAGGTGCGTTACGCAATCCGGTCGCTGCTCACGCGATGTCTCGAAAACACACATTGTTAATAGAGAACGAAAAGAAGAAAAAAAGAGCACCGGCACACACGAAGTGTAAAGAACACAAAAAATTCACAGCATATCCCCGGGTGAATGATGAAGAGCTTGGGCGAAGCTCCTGAAGCAATCATGGTTACACCGTGAAATCTTCAGTGGTTTCGCCCAGCCGTAATCAAAGCGATAGCCGAGTACTTCATCAAAGACGTGACAAACACTATATATTTATACAAGAAATTTTATTATTCGTAAGTGGTAGCTAGACGTGGCTGCCGTTCCCCCTTCATTATAAGGCTTTATGGTCGGTGAAGTAATGGATCGGTGATGGATCATGGTGGGATGTTTGCAAAGACGAAGTAGTGGGCAGTTTGCAAAGGATCGGTGATGGGAGATACTGTTCGAGAGATACTGCCGGTTACGCCTTACGCCTTACGCCGGACGCGTGACAAGGTTACATTGAGAGGAGCTTCGCCCCTAAAAAAGCACTGACATTCAACTCAAGCGTTATTCCTAAACACAAGCCGTTATAAAGAAATAGCAAAATCACAAGGAATCTGCAGAATAGTGGGAGAAATTCAAGGACCTCGCCTCTCACCGAGCTTCACCATTCTAACCCAACATAAATTCATTCTTTTTCACGTAAACTCACAGATGCGTTTCCTCTGTTTGTTTGCGCTGCACCCACAAGAAATTCATACCAACTCAACTGGCCCTGTTTGTACCACGCTCTTGCAACATATCTCGCACCACGCGATAGCAGCTCTAAGATGGCATCCGACTGTACTAACTGTGCGTGTGGTACAGCGCTTGTGTGAGCTTCAAAGTTGAACAAGGCTAACCTACTTCGCGACGTGTCACCCTGAAATATATTTATATACTCGAACGACACAGCGGCGTGTCGGAGTGACAGTTTTGTTAGCAAGCGTCGTTAGAAGTCACACGTCAAGAGCGCCGCCGTGCATGCTGCGTGAGGGTCAAACGCAAACTTTTACAGTGCTGTGTTTCTAAAATGACCTCATCGTACCTCGAAGACGAGTGCTGGTTACGAAAGAAAAGTCTGCGCAGCCTTTCCCGACATACCTGACAGTTTCGTCTGTTCAAACGGGAGTGCTGAGGCTATGTCGACCTAGCCTATTGTTTTTATTACTGTCACTCGGCATTTCTCATCAGTAGTGCTGTCCATTTCTTTAATATGTGCTGATAGTTGATCAGCTATGATATTGATGAAGCAGCGCACAAGAGACACATTAGCTATGTCAGCTTCACCAAAAAACTTGACGTCACGACAGTGTGTGAAGGTAATCCGATGGAACATCTATGTCGTTTACTTTTGCGTATGAGTGTGATAGCGGTGGTTGGAGTTTATATAACTTCAATTTAACTATAGGCTGACTACAGCATTATTTGCTTAATTTTAAATGCGAAGCATTTCTTAGCGAACCTCAGGCACTTTGGCCGTTTCTATCTACGTATCTATCTATCTATCTATCTATCTATCTATCTATCTATCTATCTATCTATCTATCTATCTATCTATCTATCTATCTATCTATCTATCTATCTATCTATCTATCTATCTATCTATCTATCTATCTATCTATCTAGCCGCCTACGTCTGGGCGCTCTCCTGGTCGTCTCCATAACTTGTAATATACCAAAATTGGCATAGCAGGGGTTCATTGCATGACGAACACGATTCACTGGTCATGACATGAATAAGGCAAAAAAAATTTGGCAGATCTCACGTACCGTGGGAATCGATGTTATGCGAAGCATGCGCGCAATGTTGACTGTGCAGTAATTTTTCACATTGAGCGGAACGTTATGGAATGACGCTAGAGAAATATCGAAGTGCTATACGCACACTCATATGTTGAAGAGTCGCATATCTATTATATAACCAGTTGTTTACAGTTGTGTAACGATGGCAACAACAACATGGGTGTTAACAACACCAGACGCGGTAAGCTGATATGTAGTGCTTATATTCTTCAATACTGGATAGCGCGAGTCCGGATAGGACATAGAAGGAACACAGATGCACAGGACAGGCGTTACTCGCAACTCAGCTTCATTCAGGCAAGTTTCCCTAGATATATACACAGCCGAGTGGCACGCGCAGGCGCACTGTAGGTAGGTTACAGTCACAGTTACAGTTGTTATGCTTATACTTGTCCGTTATTGTGGAGAACGGACGCACGTTTCACGAACCCGTGTGTATGTGTAGAAGGGGTTCTTGACAGTTCTTTAACAAGGTCATCGTCGCCGCGATCAGTGTGCACCAGCAGCTCGACCGGACTTGTTAATCGGATCCGTTCGTGATCGCGGCTATGAATGGTCTAAGTGTAGTGAAGTGTGAGGTATAGTGCAGCTGGTGGAAATCGTGGATGCCTCTTACGATGAAATGATCTATGATGCCTCCTATCGTGGACGTGGCAGCGAGGTCTTTTGATGCTCTCTCCACATCCAATCCGTCTTTCACGCAGTATAAGGACGAAACGTTGTTGGGTCTTGATAAATCAGTGTTAAAGTCACCGTAATCATGAGAGGCCTGGTTCTCTCAGAAGATTTATTGTAGGAAGCACTGACGCCGGTTTTTGAGTAATCCACGTGATCCGCATTGCGGACCACATGGACGAGTGTATAGTGGTCGAGCGTCTTCCAGGGTGTTCTGTGTTCAGTTTCCTTACTTTCCTTGTGTCCGCCGCTGTGGTGTAGCGCTTAAGGTGCTTGGCTGCTGACCCGAAGGTCGCGGGTTCGATCCCGGCCGTGGCGGTCACATTTCGATGGAGGCAAAATGCTAGATGCCCGTGTTCTGTGCGCTCTCGGTGCACGTTAAAGAATACCCCGTGGTCAAAATTTCCGGAGCCCTTCGCTACGGCGTCTCTCATATCATATGGTGGTTCTCGGACATAAAACACTAACTATTATTATTATTACTTTCCTTGCGTGTCAATGTGTGTGTTCGCGGTTACTGTGTTGGTTGAGACTCTGTATCACCTGTGGCACATACCCGCATATCATTAAATCTGGTTTACGGGTATGTGCCACACGTGACTGAGAGAAAGGGTTTCATGACGTACGCGACAGGTACTTTGCGTTATTCATGTCATCATCAGTGAATCGTGCTCGTCATACACTGATCCCATGCTATGCCAATTTTGGCATATTACAAGTTATGGAGACGACCAGGAGAGCGCCCAGACGTAGGCGGCTAGATAGATAGATAGATAGATAGATAGATACGTAGATAGAAACGCCCAAAGTGCCTGAGGTTCGCTAAGAAATGCTTCGCATTTAATACCTGTCGCGTACGTCATAAAACCCTTTCTCTCAGTCACGTGTGGCATATACCCGCATACTACAGTTCATGCTATGCGGGTATGTGCCACAGGTGATACAGAGTCTGAATCAACACAGTTACGGCGAACACATCAATTGACGCGCCAGGAAAGTGATAATAATAATTGTTGGGGTTTTATGTCCCGAAACCACGATATGATTATGAGAGACGCCATAATGAAGGGTTCCGGAAATTTGACCATCTGGTATTCTTTAACGTGCACCGCGATCGCAAATGCACGGGCACATAGCAATTTGCCTCCATCGAAATGCGACTGCCGCGGCCGGGATCGAACCGGCGACCTTCGGGTCAGCAGCCGAGCACCGTAACCACTACACCACCGCGGGCGATGCAAGGAAAGTGAGCGAGCGGAAGACAGAGCACCCCTGGATGACGCTCAACTACCATCCACTCGTCCACATGGTCCGCAACGTGGACTACGTGGATTACAAAAATCCGGCGTGAAAGCTTCTCTACAATAAATCTGCCAAGAGGACCAGGCCTCTCATCATTACCGGTGGCTTCAACGTTGACTTATCAAGACCAAACAACATCTGGTCCTTATACTGCATGAAAGACGGTTTGGATGTGGACAGGGCATCAAAAGACGTCGCTGCCACGTCCAGGACATGAGGCATCGTAGATCATTTTATAGTAAGAGGCACCCAGGATTTCCACGAGCTGCACTATACCTCGCACTTCGCTACACTTATACCCCTCGTAGCCGCGATCACGAACGGATCCCATAACAAGTCCGGTCCGGCTGCTGGTGCTCACTGATCACGGTGATGATGACCTTGTTCAAGAACTGTGAAGAACCCATCCTACACACACACACAGGTCCGTGAAACTTGCGTGCGTTATCCGTCATAACGGGCAAATATCACCATAAGAACTGTAACGCAACTGTAGCAACTGCAACTGTGACTGCAGCATACGTGCACTGCTCCTGCGCGTGCCACTCGGCTGCGTACCATATATCTAGGGAAACTCTCCCAAATGAAGCTTAGTTTCGAGTAACGCCTGTCCTGTGAATCTGTGTTCCTTATTTGTCCTGTTCGGATTCGCGTAATACAGTATTGAAGAATACAAGCACTACGTATCAGCTTACCGCGTCTGGTGTTGGTAACGACCATGTTGCCATTGGCACCGCTACACAACTGGAAACAACTGCTTATATAATACATATGCGACTCTTCAACATATGAGTGTGCGTATACCACTTCCACATTTCGCTAGCGTCATTCCGTAACTTTTCGCTCAATGTGAAAAATTGCGCCGCAGGCATCATCCCGCGCATGCTTCGCATAACATCGGTTCCCACGGTACGTGGGATCTGCCGAATTTTTATATTTGCATTCATCTGCGTAGCTCACGGGCTCCTTGACGTTCTCGAGTTAAAATTACCGACGTCTGTTGTTGCCGTATTTGGTAGATATGAACTGTCAATCACCGGCATACCACGACCTTTGGTATGCGGGTGTGTGCCACACGTGACTCCGAGAATGGGTTTCATGACGTACGTGACAGGCCTGCAGTAACGTTCGTCATACCATTATGCTCTTCTAGGCCAATTTTGGTATACATATGAAGTTAAGGAGACAACCATGACAGTCCATTGATGTAGGCGGCTAGATATACAAATAAATAGATAGAAACGCTCAACTTGGCTTTGGTTCGGGAATAAATGCTTCGAATTTGATAATGAGTGGTGCTCTTGTTTTAGTGATGCCACGCAGCAGAAATTTCATTACACGGGACCACAACATGCACTAACATGTCCTCTCACTCGTCTGTTGCCTGTTTTTTGCGCTAAACTACGCTATGACTAACAATAAACTGTGGCGGTTTTCAACTTTTATTGGCCCTCGTAATATTTGGTTTTCTATGCCCTTTCTACGAACTCATTCAAGACTAATGCATTGCTTTATATCAGACGCCGCGTCCGTACATCAGTATGATGTTTCGGTTCATGATAATTCCCTCAGTTTTTTAAATTTTCACCGCGTTCCTTGCTTCCACCAACACGCCACGCACGAACGTACGCCGGATCCATTTCTAGCGGAAAGCCGCAAGGTTTCGGAGAACTCTATTAGTAAGTTTTAGAATTGGGGAAATAAGGAATTTGCGAGCCACCATTGCGCATGCGGAGAACCCAAGCAACTCTTGGGCTCTTGCGCTCGAGTTGACCAGAGACCCTGAAGCTCACAGGGTCACTTACGCATTCGCTTAGGACGATTCCAAGGTGAAAACCATCTTCTTCTTCACAGTCGATGTACTGATCCCCCCCCCCTTCGAAAGCTTTTTGCACCTAACGTGGTTTTGGACTGCCTCCCTGATCGGCCCAGGTTTTACCAAGCGGTGGTGTCATGTGATGACATCATCGTCTGATGTCACATTATGCGACCGAGTGGCGACGTCAAGGTGATGTCACAAAAACTGGCGATCTGAGAAGTCATGACAAGGACATATGGTGACGTCATCACGTTATGATGACTTTTTGCATCACTCGTGTTCACGCCTACGCCTCCGGGCGATGGTCGACGCCCATGGTCAATGTTTGCGTGTTCTCGTCAAACGTGATAATTAGTGTTGGTCCCCAAGGCGTGTTGCGTCGAGAGCGTGGAGACGCAGACGTCGCAGCGTGGGCCCCGGACGCTTGACCCAACCCAACTCAAAGCTGCTTCTCCTCCGAACTTAGCAGCTGCCTACCCACCACACCTTGAGGCCGCAGTATCTTGGGTACCATAATTTAGGAGACCTTATTGTTAACGTATTCGTACAAGATGGAAAAAAGTCACAGTTTCGCCGCAAGGGCGAAGCAATGAATGCGATAGCAAGAAAAGCGGCCCTTGATGGACGCGCTGCAACTACCGTGCGTCCATCACTACCCGGCAGCTACTAGACAGTTTTAATTTCACGTACGTAGGGACTTCTCGTACGCAAACGTGGAAAGTACACGTACGTTACGTGCACGACATCTGAAACTCTTTTAGCTACACGTACGCGACGCGCGGTGAGAGCTACCACGTAGCTCCATCTGCTGAGAATCATGAACAGTGCGGTAGCTTGTTCCAGCGCCCGCGCGAGCAGACAGCGGAAGGGCAAGGCTCTCTCTGCGCAGATATAAGAAGAAGCGAGACAGCTGGCCGACGCCTTCAAGTGCGCCCGTCGGGCTCCTAGCGCCATCTCGCTGGTAATGAAGAAACGCTTATAAGCGCCTACGTCTCGGAGGACTGCAAACGGTCAAGGGTGTGTAGAAAACGCTCGCCGTTAGATACCTGAGGGATCTACGCTTTGTGGAGTAGTGCTTAGCGCACCGCGCTGCGAATTGACAGGTCGCTGGTTCGATTCCGCGCTTCGGAAGCATTTGCTGATTTTCTTTCTTTGGGATATTCATGTATATATATAAACGACCTGGCGTCGTGGAAACCGAAGAGGAACGCTACGCGCGTCTTGTCTTCCCTCTAGCCTGGCCGTTAATTCTCACAGGGCGAGCGGGGAACGCAGTCGGCAGGCATGCGAGAGGGGGGCAGCGTAGGAGAGGAGAGAGAGGGGGAGGGGACGGGCATGCGCTGGTGCTCATCGCGGCGTTGCGCAGGAGAGATTTTCGGTATGTCTAGCCCGCGTTTCAGAGGAAGAGTGGACAGGGGGAGGGGAGAGAGAAAGTGGAGAGGGGGAAAGGTGAGAGGGATAGTGGAAATGGGAGAGGGAAAGTGGAGAGGGGGAAATGGAAGAGGGGGAGAGGGGATGTGGATATATACATACTTATACATATACGGTGCATGATGGCGGCGACGGCGACGGCAAAAATCAGCCGAGACTGTCCATATAATTGCTATCGCAATAAAAGAAAAGCTGTCTGTCAACAACTGAAACGCGGGCGTCCGCTGCAGGAACACAATTTCACGTCGAGAGGGGCAGAAGAACGTAAGCACAAGAGGAACGCTGGTGAAGTTTTGCATGCGATTTCTATTGCAAAACACATATGAATTGCACAATTTTTCGCAGATTTACTTCGCATTCGAAAACTGTAGCTAAAAGTTGGGAAGACCGAATAAACAAGTTTAACCATAGCTATTTAAATAGGGGTCGCCCAAGAGCTCGTAGAAATATGCAGACACATCCTGCAATTTGGCTTGAGCAATGTCGGAGGCTTTTAAGAATAGGCGTTGTTAGCAGTGCCAACGTAAATATTGCTCCATTTGACAGCCATCAAGTGCGACGGTAGACACACATACTGCAGCTTAGCGCTCATCCATAGTAAATTATACTGCGCCTGCAGCCGCTTCTGTTCGTATCAAAGTTCTTATCTCACTTGAGAGGTTGAGGTGCACAGCACATCGGTTGCTTCATTCCTGTACATTTTAAGGAGCTTTGTTGTACCCGTTGTGTGATACAACGAGAGAAAACGTTACGAGAGGACGAGAGGGAGCAAACAGCCATAAAGCGATCTGAGGGAATTCAGAAACGTTTTCAACGCATGACGAAACATAGACTTATATAGCTGAACATCAATATTTGCAGGAATTGTTCTTCGAAGCTTGAAATTGAAGAGCGCGATGACTTTAACAATATATGAGTGTGTCTTCATTGGGCGCTAGATGGTGTCGCAAGTTCCCGACACGTTCGGTGTTGAGAGGCTGGTTGCGAATTTTGCAAACCGACGGCGCGGATAGGATTAAGCAAACCACATTGCAGGCTAATTCGATTCTCCGACTCGACCACTTAGGTTTCGATGAAATTCTCGTCGCCGGAGGTATTTCTGTATCCGTCCCATCTAATAGAACGGTGCCTTCGGCAGTTCTTTGCCCGTTCTTCGGCAAAATGATTGGCAGCACTGCCTTTTCCGGTTTCTATTCTCTTGTCTGACCATCAGAGGAACCTTGACCAACCCCGTGAAGCTCCCTCTCATCCTCTCGTGACGTTTTGTTTCGTTCTGTCACAGAACGCGTACAAAATAGGTCCCCTGCAGCACGAAAAAAAGGTAGGTTAACTACCAACAAAAATGTACAAGTAACAAAAAATTGCGAGCCCCAGCACCATCGGGAAATGCGGGACAGGCGAAACGGCTTTTGCGAACCTGGCGTACTACTTTATTTAATTCAATTGGTTCGCGTAATGCTACCTCCTAACTATTGCAATCCTCAATGCCGCCAATCGAACCTTTATCCACTTGCTTAGCCGTGCAACACTTCCAACAACAGATGCTACAGGCAACAACGACGCTCATGCGTTCTTATCCAGGCTACAATGAAATATGCCAACATCAAATGACAAATCACCTTTATTAAAGACCACATTGCCATATCCGAAACGACTGATCGCCGACGAGCCCACGATCGAGGGATTCGCAATTACTGGAATACTGTGCAAACAAATACGCGTGTGCATGACGTACTACCTTCGGGGGCCTCATTTCTGAACGCTCGCCGGCGGTGGGATTTTCATGTGCGATGCTGCCGCCGAAATCGGTGAGTTATAAAAAGCTTCGCTAGAAAAATCACCATCCAAGCACTCCGTGCAGATGCTTAAGCAGTAAAGCTCAAACGTGTAGCCCCGGTGTTTATTCTATACCTGCGAAATTTTTTCAACCTATTTCTTTTTCTCCAATGTCAGCACAGCCGATAAGTCAACCATGGAAAGGGCTGTGTTTTGCGATAATGAAAAAAAAAATATTCGGCAGATCCAACGTACCGTGAGAATCGATGTAATGCGAAGCATGCGGCAGTGAGTTGACTGTTGCGTAATTTTTTACATTGTTCGAAGCGTTACAAAATGACCCTAAAGATGTGTGCAAATCGTACACGCACACACGTATGTTGAAGAGTCGCACATTTTTTATATACCCAGTTGTTTACAGTAGCGTAACGATGACAACAGCAATGGCGTATTAACAACACCAGACGCGGTAAGCTGTTAAGTAGAGCTTATACATGTACGTTATGATGGAGGACTCACGCACGTTTCACGAACCCGTGTGCATATATGGAAGGGGTTTTTGATGCTTCTCAGGTGAATGGCGGTGAGCGGAATGCCTTTGTTATTGCAAATGATGTGCGCAACGCAGAGCTCGCTGACTCTTTTGCCTGTCTGTGCGTGTTCTGGGTCTGGCGGCCGCCGAAGTGGGATACGCCCTTACAAAAATGGATTTAGACCATCTATAGAGTGTCTGTAGATTTCTTGTAGACAAGTTTGCTTTCATATAGATTTAGTATTTCCTATAAAGAAAATTTATCGACAATGTATAGATAAAAGTCGAAAAATTGCATGTTACTTTTTGTCTAATTGTATCCTATCAATTTTCTATAAACAAATGTAAAAAAAGCTTAGGTTATGTTTTATCTAATTGTCTTCTATAGATTGTCTCTAAACTAAAGTAAAAAAGCGCAGGTTTCTTTTTTGCTATTTTCAGTCTATATACAATCTGTTGACAAAACACAATTTGGTATAATTTATTTTTTTTCTAATCCCCGACTATAGATTCTCTCTAAACAAAAATAATAAGTTGTGTAATTTTATTTTTCCGAGGTTATACTATCAAAGGTCTACATGCAGAAGCCAATAGCTTTTTGTTACTTGTATTTCTCTAATCCCAGGCTGTCAACAAAAAATGTCTGATTACTTTATTTTCTTTTATACCTAATCTATAGACTGTGTAAGACCGAAGTTAAGCGGGGTTTATTACAGTATATTGTCATTTATAATGCCTTTGATTGATATTGTACCAGACGTGTGTGCAGCTTACGCAATTTGCACCCTTCTTCCTTGGCTGTATGCAATGCGACATCGTTGCATGAAGCGACTTGCACATATGCCTTGTAACCGTAAAAATGAGTCTGCTTTTAAACATACTGTTTGCGCCGTACCTTTTCTATGGTGGAAATGCCGCAGACGTTATCGTTCAATAAGCATAGTTAACCGCCACGGTAGTCTAGTGGTTAAGGAGCTCGACTGCTGGCCCACAGGCCGCGGGGATCGAATCCCGGCCGCGGCGGTCGCATTGCTTGAGTGCTCGCAAAGTGCTTGAGGCCCGTGTTCTTAGTTTAGGGGCACGGTAAAGAACCCCAGGTGGTCAAAATTTCTGGAGACCTCCACTACGGCGTCGCCCATAATCGTGGTTTTGGGATGTTAAACCCCATCAAATATTGTTGTAAGCATAGTTATAGTTAACTGTGCAAATCAACTTTATAGAAGCACACGGGTGTCCAGATAGAGAGACACATGTACCCACACGGCGCTGTCATGCATACGCCATGCTGCTCAGAGGCCATGTGTTTGTAGCTGCGTCGCCGTCTACGGTGCTGCTCTCGTTTTTGTAAAGAATGGACGTAATTGTTCTATAGTGAGGATTTTAGTATGCCTGCGTAAAGCTCGCGGCTCGTAGCTCTAGGGTGTGTACAGACACAACCAAATCAATCGATTACCCAAGGGATAGCATAGCGGACTCTAATTGTTGGCTTTAACTGTGGTGTAGTAATCATGACCTGAATTGAAATTAACTAAAGTAAACGAAAAATCACCCTTTGCGTTGATGGTATCTCAACGCCCGATGCTCTACCAATTGAGCTACGACGGAAAGCTCTTCGCTGTACACTTCGTTGAGTATTTATGTATGTGGAGTCCCTTGGAGCGTTAGCCAGCGCCACTCGTAGTCAAGGTGGGGAGTGTGGAACACTCTTTTTTGCCAGAGTGCGTCACGTGGCACGTGAGCTTTCCTTAAGGCGGCAGCTGAACGATAAAATGTCGCATGCGAACTTGAGGCATAGGTCAGCCGGGGCGAGGCCTTCGCTGTGAATGAACGAAAAAAGGGGATTTTTGAGGGCCTTTTGAGGTTTGCACACGAGGCTCATTGAAAGGCAATTCATTTCTCTGAAACACGTTTTCAACGGGTCGTAGTAAGTGCACACATACAACTACAAACTCAATTCATTCGAAGTAGCACACCACGTATATGTAAATTATCGTTGGTGGATGTGAGTGTCAGCTAAATCAAACTTGTTAAGCGAGTGCCTGCTCTCATTGTTGCTGTATCTGTGTGAGAAAAATTGGGGAAAATATTGGTCCTGCCACTCCATATTTTCTTTGTTTGATCAACCATATATCGTCGGTCTAGTAAAAGTTCTTTTAACAGAGAAGTAGCATCGTTGCATTGTGCACAAAAATGAGTCTGCATTTATTTTTCGCGCATGCTCTGTAGTGAGTCTTTATATTTCTGTATCTTTTTCTGATTGAAGCTCTGTTGTAAGTCGGCGCTTGTGCTTGTTATTCTTTACAGTGTGCTTTACCTCGTTTTCTTTTCGACCATTTCTTGGGATAAATTTATACATTACTAGTCAACAGGAACTGCCTCTAGGCAATCTTTAGACCACAGTATATTTTGTGAGGCCATAAGTCCGTAGACACTATATACTGGGTCATAGAAATAGTCTATGGATAGTCTATAGACATTTGGCTTTGGATATTGTATAGACAAAAGTGAACAAAGTTACGTATTTGTCTGTACACATTTGTCTATAGACATTCTGCAGACATCAATTTAAAAGCATAATTTTTTTATTCTACAGACTTTCTATAGCCAATCCACAGACTTAGACTTTCTTGTTGACTAGTCCTTAAAAACGAGTGTGGCCACTATTCCACTGACTGTCTATAGACCAGTCTAAAGAACACAGCTATATAACGGGAATTAATTTTATCGACAGATGTCTACAAACTTTATACAGACTATTTAGAAAAATTTCGTAAGGGTAGGACACAAATGAGACAGATTGAATGCGGCCATGTTGATTGTCTTGGTCACGATTGTTGGCGCAGCGCTGGTTCAATGGGCCTGGCTTATTTTGATTCAAACATGCACTGGATGTGGCTCAGTTTTGATTCGAAACTGATTTTTACGTTCAATTTAATATCAGGAGTTGCCCGATTTTGATTACAATTGTTCTAAAACTGAAACATGCTTAGGCGCGCTTACGTTCCCGTGAAATTTAGCTCTCTTTCGATTTCTGGATTTGGCCCTTTAAGAATAACAAAAACACACATATAGCTAAAAATGTGCACTTTTAATAATAATAATAATAATATCTGTGGTCTAACATCCAAAAACCGCGATATCATGATGAGAGACGCCGTAGTGGAGGGCTCCGGAAATTTCGACCACCTGGGGTTCTTTAACGTGCACCTAAATCTAAGTACATAGGCCTCAAACATTTTCGCCCCCATTGAAAATGCAGCCACCGCGGCCGGGGTTCGATCCCGTGACCTTCGTGTCAGCAGTCGAGCGCCATAACCACTAGACCACCGTGGCGGGGCGCACATTTACTTCAAACGAAGAAATGCATTTCCACTAGTTGTTGCCCAAGTTGTTGACAACTTGTTTGTATTTGCAATGGCAAAGAAGAAAGTGAAATTACGGCGCACACTTACTTCACAGTCAAATGCAAAGCTTCAAGCGCTTCGGTTTTGTTCAGAGAAAGAAATCTGCGTTCTTCAGTGGCCGTACCCAAGGTGCGTGGTTTCGCGAAAGCGCAAAGTCAGCATTGCGGAAGAACCCACTACCATACTCCGCAGGGATCCAAACAACTCCGATAACAACAAGAAACACTCATTGATATGTCATTGCGAGGACGAATACATAACTGCGAAGCACAAGCGCGAGTCATTAGAGGACGAATACATAACTGCGAAAGCACAAGCGCAAACATTCAACTGAATTTCAATTCGACACAACACCACACAACGAGTATGTGTGGTGTTGTATCCGTGATTCGACATGTGTATATCAAGAAGTGACTCGAGAGACGTAACACACGCATATGTAAAAAGCATCATTGGTCCACAAAATAAACCTAGTTTAAAGTTTGCGCTTGTGTTTGTGCAGTCCTGTCCTCGTCCGCTAAGCGGTGCGCAATAGCGTAATAAATAAAAGATAAAAAAACATGCCCAAACAAGTACCCTTCTAAGAAGAAATATTAATAAAAATGCGGTAAAATAAAAATGCTTAACGATGGTAAGATTATCCTCGCGTTCGTACAAAGATAAGGCGTACTCGAATAGTATTGTTCTTCATCGCAAATCTCACTGAAGACTCAGATATTTTGTTCAAGCCTGCTTAGGCCTGCTTAGACACACAGAGATTAAGTTTTGAAATCGCTGTGTGCTCACATTCTACTTCCTCTAAAAGCGTTTATGCTGAAATTACAGTTCTGCTACACAACATTGCGACAGACACTGACGTACGCTGCGCTAACGGGAAAGCAGGCGCTCCTTTGTCCGCAGGCGCAAGACGAAAACACGAGGCTGAGAATTAAGGACAACTGTTAATGAACGTGACAACTCAGGGTGACACCGAGAACAAGCATAAAAGAGCAAACCTATCGGTAATATGGCACAATATTGTAACAATTCTGGCTTCTTCGCTTATTATCTTGAAGTTGGATCCCCGTACCGTGCTTGCCTTTTTTAAATTCAATACCGCTTGAATAAATACGACAAGGTGGCTACTATGACACTAAAAACACAGAACCTCATCGAAGGCAAGCAAAAGAGCAAACTGTATACCTACCTTGCGAAGATAATGGCCTGCATTAGTGCCATTTTCTCATCTTTCCTCAATAAATTAATTTTAGTACAATCGTGTCACGTGTTGTCCTCTTTTAAATTCGATATCTTCAGGTGAAGGCAAATTCTGACAATGTCAAGAATTTGGGTTTTTTTCGGTCTGGCTTACTCTGCGAATTGGAAGCTGGGATCCAGGTAGGGCAGTGCGGGCTACGAAGAAAAACGGCGCACATGGGAAATTTCGCGTAGCAATGCACCGTATGCTTTGTATACAAAAGTAGGACTATCGGAGGCATATATGTTCTTTTCTCCAATCAGTCTACGAAGTCGGGAAGCTGTCATCCGTTTCTCGCTGAAGCTTAGACTTATCAATTTGTTTGCTTGCTGATTCTCCGGGGTTCTTCTGTAGGATACTGACAAGCTGTCAAGGCTCTGAGCTGTGCCCCTGTTCCTTTTCTAGGCATCTCTCTGGGGAATTGCCCAGTTTTTACAAGAACACCATAGGTGTATGTGGTGAGCGTTTGTTTTGATGATGCGTTTGCAGAGTGCACTTCATAGTATTAGTTGCTTTTGTCTGCGCAGGTTGCTACGGCCGATTGTTCCCATCAGATTTATCAAAGCACTTCGAAGGCTATTGCTCCATCCCTCTCACTTGTTGTATTTGTCTCTCTGATTAGATAGATAGATAGATAGATAGATAGATAGATAGATAGATAGATAGATAGATAGATAGATAGATAGATAGATAGATAGATAGATAGATAGATAGATAGATAGATAGATAGATAGATAGATGGACATACAGACAGACAGACAGACAGACAGACAGACAGACAGACAGACAGACAGACAGATAGATAGATAGATAGATAGATAGATAGATAGATAGATAGATAGATAGATAGATAGATAGATAGATATAGATAGATAGACAGACAGACAGACAGACAGACAGACGACAGATAGATAGATAGATAGATAGATAGATAGATAGATAGATAGATAGATAGATAGATAGATAGATAGATAGATAGATAGATAGATAGATAGATAGATAGATAGATAGATAGATAGATAGATAGATAGATGTGACTTCTCTGCCTTTGCTTTCTAGAGTAGCAACGGGGGTGGCAGGGAAACAAAGGCTATTGTTAAGCCACAATGGTAATGTGCATGCTGTCCGTGATATGGAAGCACCGACGTGGGTCGTTAAGTAAAGAAAGAAAGGCCAGGAAATACATGTTCATGATTGTACTTGGACGACTGTATAATCTCTGATAAGTACCTATCTAGACATCTGAAACTGATGAACGCGTGAAACCTAACATGGTTACTGCGAAACCCCTGATATCGGTGTCGGAGTTCCTTTTTTTTAAACCCGGCAATATACATTTTTGCACTAAAACAGGAGCAAAGCTGCTTAACAATGAAGCTAAGGTAACAAATAATAGGCAACGTTCTTTATTTTCGGATTTCACACAATTTTCGCTTAAAGTTTAGTGAACTATTTCGTTTTTTCAATGTTAACTTAGAATAGTACGTTTTTTTCCTGTCGCCGCCGCCTCCGCTGACCTCCCCGCAAGGGCTATTACCCCTAGCTAAATGGTTTGCGTAGTTGTTGAGATGAACTTGAGTAAAACCAACGCAAGGAACAACATGGTGCCTACCTTAAGATTTCTTTGTTTCGGCAGGGCTGCTTTAGCGTCCACTTCACATAATCTAACGCACGAAAAGAGACGGCAATCAAGGTTTTTGCGTTCTTTCGCTTTAATTTCTCCTTAAGAACAGAAAAGATTCTATAAAGCCAATTCTGGCAAAACCGGTATAATTCTTCGTTTATTGCACATAATATTTTCTTGCCAGTCTCGTCTAAGAACAGTGTTACAAGGACGATTGCTGAACCATGGCGGAATCTCTTCTTCTTTCACAGTGACCTTCATCGGTTCTCTTCAGTTAAGTTTCCAATTTTCATTCCCTGTAATTATTTGCTATTTTATTAATGAATTACTTGTATACTTAAACCGCCTCGGTGGTCTAGTGGTTCTGCTCCTTGACTGTCGACCCGAAGGCCGCGGGATGGAATCGTGGCTGCTGCGGCCACATTTGCACGGAGGCCCGTGCGCTTAAATTGAGGTCCACATTAAAATGCCAATAAATAGGCTCCAACTTTCCTTTCACACTTTCCAGACAAGCTTGCTGGTCGTGGAGATTGCCTTGGTGATCACGTTATGCGAATATCACAGCGCTGCGCGCCGCCGCCACGACGCTCCATTTCGAAGAACAATTCTCGTATCGAAAGCGCTCCTACCGTTCCGTCTTTCTTGTCCGCGTCTGCTAACGCTATGATGTCTTTTGATGCATTTACCCAACTGGCCCAAAAAGCCACTTTGTCGAACAATTCCCCCGTCCCTCTCCAGCACCTGTCCAGTGTTCTTCGCCCGCGAAGTGACTTTACGCAGCACTGATCTCGTTGATTGATCATGTGCCCTATGATTAGGTGCGAGGAAAAGCAGCGACACTCAAAAACAAGGACGAGAGAATAAGGCACGTTCAAGCACACACCATCGCCGATGTGTGCTTCCGGCGATGGTGCGTGCCATGGGGGATGGTGTGTGCTTGAATGTGCCTTCAACTCTCGTCCTTGTTTTACAGCGAAAGCTGTTATGAGATCATTTCACCGGCCATTTTTGGCGCCGTAGTTGTCCGCCGCCGCCGCCGGTGTCCGTAACCAGTATCGCTCGAAATAAGAAAAAAAAACGACATAAGAAAAAAATCCAGGATGGAGCGAGGTTCGAACCTGGGCCCTCTGCGTGGGAGCCCAGTATTCAACCTCTGAGCCATGCCGGTGCTTGAAACTGCTTTGCAAAAAGGTCCTATACAGGCTTCATGTCAGGAAGGAGCCACATTAGCATATGCAATATAGCGTAGTAGAAGAGTAAAATAAGCACCAAGCGTCGCGCAACGCGAATTCTCTAACCAGGCGTCACACAATGCGAATTGCGCAACGAGTAGGTTGTTGAATGCTTCCAACCCATTACAAAGGGCTCTGCCATAATTCTTCATCGTCATCAGGCACAGCATCAACAAAGTGCGCATAATGGCTCACATGCGTTAAGCAGGTACCATCGCTCTCCGTAGAATGACGAAAAATGGCACAGTGCCTGCTGCCCTACTTCTCAAAAATTACAATGATTTATAGCGTAGTGGGTTCCTCGCAAGTGCACTTGTATTGGTTGCCAAGGAAGCCCATAAGCGCATAATCCATTTCCTCGGGGTCTCAGTTAAGTTCTTCGCCCGCCCCCGTCTCTCTCTCACGTCAACGGATATTATAAAGCATGACGGGAGAGGGAAATAGCGACCGGGCGTCACCCAATGCAAATTACATAACTGGTGGCCCGTTTAAAGACTCCAACCCATTACAAAGGGCTGAGCCATAATTCTTCGTCGTCATCAGTCGTCGCGTCAACAAAGTGCACATAATACCTTACAGACGTGTAGCTGGTGCCTCGCTTCTCCGCAGAATGACGAATAATGGCTTAGTGGGTGCTTGCCAACTTCACAAAAATTGTGATTTATGGCGTAGTGGGTACCTTTCTAGTGTACTTGTATTGTAGCCCCAAGAGAGCTTAACAGGCTCTAGAAACGCCGCTCTTCCTGCTTTCGCTGTGACTGTGCTGCGGGTTCAGCGCAGGCCTGGCGTTTTTTGAGTTTCGCTGCTTTTCCTCGCGCCTAAACATGAACCAACAAGCCCAGCTTATCAAGCTTCTGAAGTGCCCTATGATACGACGCCTTCGCCCTGTGGTGATGCGGTTTTAGCCGCGCTGCGTCGCGCCTGTCGCGTAGTGTCTCGCACGGGGCTTTCTCACCGCGGCTACTTGTCTCTGGCACGAGTGCCACGTGGAGGAACCCTTGCTCGCTCGTTGGCACCGCGCAGATGGTGTAATGGCTGATGCCGTGTTATTTGTTGCTACAGTAGCCATGACAGCGGGCTTCGGTGGCAGAGAAGGGTGGGGAGGCCTAACGCGGAACCGAGACCAGCCGAAGTTTGTTGTTCTAAACGCTGTAACATTCTTGTTGCAGCAGTGAATCGCGAAATTCTTGCACTACCATTTTCACATCGTTCAAGTGCGCAGTTGTCTGGTCATCACAAATTTTGAATTGCGAGATTCTTCACTGTCCCTTTAAAGAACACCAGAAAGAAAAAATTACACCATCTCCCGCTAAAGGGGACCATGAGGCGATGCGAAGCCGGAGCACTTGCACGATCGCGTTCCGTTGGCGTTCGTTGGGCATGCTACCGACCTCGCGTCGTGGAACGCGAAGAGGGACGCTACGCGCGTCGTATCTTCCATCTAGCCTGGCCATTAATTCTCACAGGGCGAGCGGGGAACGCGGTCGACAGGCGGGCGATAGGGGGCAACGTAGGAGAGGAGGGAGAAGGGGAGGGGACGCGCATGCGCTCGAGCTCATCGCGGCGTTGCGCAGGAGAGAATTTCGGCATGTCTAGCTGTAGCCCGCGTTTCAGAGGAAGAGTGGAGAGGGAAATGGGAGAGGGAAAGTGGAGAGGGAAAGTGGAGAGGAGAATGGGAGAGGGAAAGTGGAGATGGAAAGTGGAGAGGAGAATTGGAGAGGGAAAGTGGAGAGGGGAAGGGAGAAGGAAAGTGGAGAGGGGAAGAGGAGAGGGTGAGTGGAGAGGTGGTGTGTGGAGAGGGTATGCGCATGCGCAGTAAGGGTGGTCACGCCGCACACCACCACCACCACCACCACCACCACCACCACCGGATTGAGCTCCGCCTTAAGATACTTCGCATCTAAAAAAGGCAAATGAAAAATAAGTGTACGCGGAAGGTCCTTCCAGCCGTTGCTTATACACCTTGTTTTGTACAATTTCTAGCGGTATTATTCAGCCTATCTGATCTATACGTAAATAATAACTCGCATTCGATCACTGTAACATGTAGTCGCACTGATATTGTGATACCCCAGTCACCACTCGTTTTTGGTTGTCTGAAAAGAAAACAAGCGTACTCAAAGAAGTCAGTATATTTCACTTTAACTCCTCCTTCTTACACGAGTTTTATTCCGAAGTGACAGAATCAAGATAATGCTATTCCGAAAGAGTATAACCTTCGCATGTTTTAGTCATAAAGCTGAATCTGTGTTTTCATGGATGAGGAGTCACTGTGCCTCTTGTCCTTATTTCGTTAAGTTTTCTTTTTTTAAAATGCGAAGCAGCTTTTACAAGGAGCTGTGTCCGGCGGTGGTGGTGGCGTCGGCGCTCCACTGCGTATGCGCCTACCCTCTCCCCCACTCTCCTCCTTTACGCAGGTGCTCGGTCGCCTTCTCTCCTCTCGTCCCCCGCGCTGCAGCCGCGGCGCAGCCTCTCCTCCCACGTGATGCAGCCGCGCCGCACTAAATACATCCTGTAACCCACTCTCTCCTCTTCCTCCCCCATTCCATGTGTATATAAGCACGTGCGCTCGGTAGATTTCCGTCATTCTCGCTTCGCTCCCGTTCAGATGAGTTTTAACGTCGACGTCGGCGCCACTCGTTCACTCGGGGCGAACGGAAAGCAACGCACAAACACTAAATACAAACCTCACACACTAACGGAAACACCGAGTGAATGTAACGGAAACTTGGTGTGCGCCCCCAATGCTGCTTCGCATCCCTTCATGTTTCCCTTGAGTGGGAGATGGCATAATTTTTTTGTTTCGACCGTCGACCCGTATATTGGAGGTTTTCGGTGTTGCACTACATTTATTAGAAGTAACAGACAAGAATGCCAAAGAAAGTGCAGGGGGTGTTATGATGTAAATGTGAAGAAAGTAAAGTGGACGAAAAGATAACTTGCTGCCGGCAGGGATGGAACCTGCGACTTTCGGAAAACGCGTCCGATGCTCTACCGATGAGCAACGGCGGCGGTCATCCTCCTGTCCACTTCATGGAGTATATATGAGCATTTAAACCTAGGAGTGTTAGTCAGCGCCGCTAGTAGCCATGACAGCTAGTGTAGAACAGCGCTTATTGACACAGGAGCCGCCGTTTCCGTAATCTGCGAGAACCTATGCCGCAAGCTAAAAAAGGTGACCACGTCGCTCTCGGGACTGATGCTCCGCACGGCCAGCTCACAGTACATAGCACCTTCTGCTGTGTGCACCGTGCGTGTTATTATTCAAGGCGAACTGTACGTCATCGAGTTTTTCGTGCTAGCGTCATGCTCCCACGACGTCATTCTCGGCTGGGACTTCCTTTCGCGTCATCGTGCCCTCATAGACTGCTCCCGTGCAGAAGTCGCCCTTACGCCGCTGCAAACTGCTCTTTCGGTGGATCCCCTTCCCGACGCTTACAAACTTGTCGTTGCTGCGGACACAGATATAGCCCCGAAAACGTCCACCCTGGTAGACCTGACCTGTAAAGCCGCTCCAGACGGAACTGTTCTGTTCGTCCCGTCTGAGGTATTTCTCCACCGCCGCGGCTTGCGACTACCGTTTGCCGTACTCGCCGTTGAATCGGGTGCTACAATTATGCTGGTTGCGAACTCATTGACATCCTCAGTTACATTACTTCGCGGGGAATGTTTGGGCAACATACAAGACGTTGACCTGCTGCGTTCTCTAGAGTTTGCTGCAAACCAACCCGACCTCCAGCTGAATGCCATAACACCACATGTTGCCACTTCTTCCGCTCCAGACATTTTCCATCCTTCCATTGCCGCTGATCTATCGCCGACACATCGACGCGAACTCTTAGCCCTTCTTCGAGAGTTCCGCTCTTCCTTTGATTGCGCTCAATCATCTTTGGGGCGTACAACGAGCATCACGTACCACATTGACACCGGCGGTAATGCTCCCTTACGCCAACGACCATATCGAGTTTCAGCGGAAGAGCGGTGTATTATCAACGAACAAGTCGACGATATGCTCAAGCGCGGTGTCATCCAGCCATCCCAGAGCCCCTGGTCGTCCCCTGTTGTGCTTGTGCGCAAAAAGGATGGATCAATTAGATTCTGTGTCGACTACCGCCGCCTCAGTAAAATAACTCGGAAGGATGTATACCCGTTGCCACACATCGACGATGCTCTCGATTGCTTGCAAGAAGCAGAATATTTCTCGTCGTTTGACTTACGCTCCGGTTATTGGCAAGTTCCGATGGCCGACCCTGACCGATCGAAGACTGCATTCGTCACTCCTGACGGGCTGTATGAGTTTAACGTCATGCCGTTCGAACTCTGCAACGCCCCAGCTACCTTCGAACGGATGATGGACAACATCCTTCGCGGCTACAAGTGGAATACCTGAATCTGCTACCCTGACGACATTGTCGTTTTTTTCTCGCGATTTTCCGACTCACCTTACTCGCCTTCGTGCAATTCTCACGTGTCTCACCTATGCTGGCCTTCAACTTAACATTAAGAAGTGCCATTTTGCGGCGCGCCATCTCACAATACTAGGCCACGTCGTCTGCAAGGAAGGCGTTCTTCCGGACCCCGCGAAACTCCGCGCTGTGGCCGAATATCCGAAGCCCAACTCTATGAAGACGCTTCGAAGTTTTTTTGGGCTATGCTCGTATTTTCGTCGATTTGTGCGTGACTTCACTTCTATCATCGCGCCTCTTACCAATCTACTGACAGCCTCCAACGGCCTGTCTGCTTGGTCACAGGAGTGTGACGAGTCTTTTATGACGCTACGGCGCTTATTAACGTCGCCTCCGATACTTCGTCACTTTGATCCTCATGCGCCTACGGAGATCCATACCGACGCCAGCGGGGTCGGTCTTGGTGCAGTACTGGCTCAACGAAAACAAGGATATGAAGAATACGTCGTTGCTTACGCGAGTCGAACCCTCAAGAAAGCCGAGTGTAATTATTCCGTCACAGAGAAAGAGTGCCTCGCCATTATCGGGGCTTTGGCCAAGTTCCGCCCGTACCTTTATGGCCGCCCTTTCGAAGTAGTGACGGATAACCATGCCCTATGTTGGCTGTCATCGCTGAAGGATCCCTTGGGACGCCTCGGTCGTTGGGCGCTTCGCCTACAGGAATACGACATTCGTGTTGTGTACCGATCCGGCCGCAAACGCTCGGACGCTGATGCCCTATCCCGCTCGCCGCTACCGGCTGACACAGCTTCGTCGTCAGCTTCTTCAGCTCTCTTGACGCCAATTGACTTCGCAGACATGCCGTTGGAGCAATGCAAGGATGCGTGGATTTCCCATCTTCTCGACTTTCTGACTGACCCATTAGCACATCCAGCCTCAAGAACTATCCGTCGTCAAGCTACGCATTTCACTATTCGAGACGACCTCCTCTATCGGCGGAATTAGGCGTCTGACGGTCGGAGGTGGCTGCTAGTGATACCACGCCTTATCCGCACGGAAATCTGTACTGCTTTCCACAACGACCGGCAAAGTGCTCACGCCGGCGCTCTCAAGACCTACAACCGCCTGCGTCAGCAATACTACTGGCCCGGCATGTATACTTTTGTGCGCAAGTACGTACGTGCTTGTACTGCTTGTCAGCGCCGTAAAGCTCCACCTGAATGCCCAGCCGGTACACTTCAGCCTCTGCCTTGTCCGGCGCGTCCATTTGATCGCGTCGATGTCGACTTATACGGACCGCTTCCCTCGACTTCTTCTGGAAATAGGTGGATAATTGTCGGCGTAGACCACCTCACACGTTACGCGGAAACTGCAGCCCTGCCCACAGCAACAGCAAGAGAAGTTGCGTTTTTCATCTTACGCAACTTTGTCCTTCGCCACGGTGCTCCCCGTGAACTTTTGAGCGACAGAGGGCGTGTTTTTCTGTCTGACGCTAGAGTTACTGTATATGCTACCTTTAGGCAGCAGAGTTGCGCATCTGTCTTCCAACGCCGCTAGCAACCATGCATTGCGGAGAAGCTGCCACTTGGGCCAATTTTCTTTATTTCTCGACGCCGCCGCTGCAGTGAACTGAATTAACACTAGCCATCGACAGCCAATGTTTATCGCCGGTCTTCGACACGCCAGACAGGTTAATCGGCGACACAGTAGGCATGTCGCCTGCAAAAACGAAGTGCGACTTCACCGCATAGCTGAGGTTGCTAGCCGGACCTATGCGCTACTCTGCTACCTAAAGGCAGCATATACAGTGGCTCTATCTGACGCTATTCAAGCATTGCTCGCTCAGTGCAACATCATTCATCGCATGACGACCGCATATCACCCGCAAACGAATGGCCTCACTGAACGATTTAATCGCACTCTCGGCGATATGCTGACAATGTACCCCGCATCAGACCAGACCAATTGGGACACCGTCCTTCCGTTTGTCACGTACGCGTACAACACCGCTACGCATGCGACCACAGGTTTTTTGCCTTTCTTTCTCTTGTACGGACGCGATCCATCATGTACGCTGACACTATGCTTCCCTACACGCCTGACTCATCTGAGTACACTGCCATTTTTTACTTTGCCAGGTACGCCGAAGATTGCTGACGATTGGCCCGTTCGCTGACAACCGAGCACCAAGGCCGTCAGAAGCTAAGGCACGACACCTTACTTGCCCGATATCACGGGCCCCACCGCATTCTCACTCGTACGTCCCCAGTCAATTATGAGGTTGAGCCTTTGACACCGTCCCAAGACTTACGTCGTCGTGGTAGGGAAATCGTCCACGTGAGTTGCCTCAAGCCCTATTATGACCCCGCCATACTGACAACGCCTTAGGTCGCCAGGATGGCTACGCTATCCACCGGGGGCAAATGTAGTGAATAATACAGACGACGACGAAGCAGCCAAGAAAGCAAGCCACATCGTTAGTGGTAGCCACGCGACCCGAGCTTGCGCTTGCTTGGATTTTGGACCCTCGATGTTCCTCGTCGTTTCTTCACGTTTGTACGTGAATAAACCACGTGGCACTGTAACCATTTTTTTTCGCTGAAGCCCTGATTGAAAGTGGCAGGCTGCAGAGCAACCTTCCTGAGCGGACATGCATTTCCGGCGTGGAAGCACCACAAGACACGCGGACAAAAAGCATCCCTCTGTTCTATTTAACGTCGCTTTTTTGAAACTGAAACGAAAATATAAAATACGGCAGAAAATATAGAATACGTCGTACATGACACGCATGTCATGATTTTCATGTTACCACCTCTCATTTACGTGTTCGTCATACAGTCGCGTCACGCAATACCAATTTTGGCATATATCAATTGAGCGAAATGGCAACGATCGGACAATAATCGTGGGATGTAAATCATGCCGTAAATTATATGCACATCATGATTTTCAAGTTACCCACTGTCATTTATGTTTGCCATGCAGTCACGTCGCACAATACCAATTTTGGTTTATATCAAGCGAGCGAAACGACCGTGAGTGCACCATGAGCGTAGCATGTAAATCATCGTACATGACTTGCATGTCATGATTTTCAAGTTTCCACCTCTCATTTACGTTCATAATAGAGGCGCATGCGCTCAATACCAATTTTGATGCATATCATGCGAGCGAAAAGGCAGCAATCGGACAATGAGCGTGCCATGTAAATCATGTCGTACATGACTTGCCTGTCATGATTTTCCCGTTACCACCTCTGATTTACGCTCATCAATAGTCTCGTCGCGCAATACCAAATTTCATGTATATCAACCGAGCGAAATGGCCGCGAGGGCACCATCAGCGTGGCATGTAAATCACGCGTACATGACTTGCATGTCATGATTTCAAGTTTCCACCTTCAAATACGTTGATCATACAGTCGCGTCGCGCAATACCAATTTTGATGCATATCACGCGAGCGAAACGGCAGCGATCGGACAATAAGCATGGCATGTAAATCATGTCGTATATGACTTGCAAGTCGTGATTTTGCCGTTACCACGTCTGATTTACGTTCATCATACAGTCTCGTCACGCAATACCAATTTTGGTGTATATCAACAAGCGAAATGGCCGCGAGGGCGCCATGAGCGTAGCATGTAAATCATGTCGTACATTACTTGCATATCATGATTTTCAAGTTTTCAGCTCTGATATAGGTTCATCATACAGTCTCGTCGCGCAATACCACTTTTGATATATGTCAAGCAAGGGAAATGGCCGCAAGGCGCCATGAGCGTAGCATGTAAATCATGTACATGACTTGGATATCATGATTTTGAAGTTTCCACCTCTCATTTACGTTCATCATACAGTTGCGTCGCGTAGTGCCAATTTTGATGCATGTTACGTGAGTGAAACGGCAACAATCGGAGACTGAGCGTGGCATGTAAATCATGTCGTTCGTGACTTGCATGTCATGGTTCTCACGTTACCACCTCTGACTTACGTTCATCATCGAGTATCGTCACGCAATACCAATATTAGTGTATATAAAGCTAGCGATACGGCCGCGAGTGCACCATGAGGACGGCATGTAAATCATGTCGTACCTGACATGCGTTCCATGATTTGCACAACAGGACCAGTCACTTGTGTTCGTCATACGCTGTTGTCACGCCATACCAATTTTGGTATATATCAAATTAACGAAACGGCTGCAAGGGCCCCAAGACCGTGGCATGTAAATCATGCTGTTCATGACATGCATGTCATGCTTGTCGTGTTATGACATGTCATTATGTTCGTAATACGGTCATGTTATTTCATACCAATTTTGGTGTACATCCCATTAACGAAACGCCAGGAGAGCTCAAAGTCGTAGGCGGCTAGATAGATAGATAGATAGATAGATAGATAGATAGATAGATAGATAGATAGATAGATAGATAGATAGATAGATAGATAGATAGATAGATAGATAGATAGATAGATAGATAGATAGATAGAAATAAGGAACGAAAGAAAAAGAGAAAGAAGGCAGAAAAGAAAAAAACGAAGTTTATGGCTGCAAGTATGGCTTCCACCCCATGAGAGATAGACTATCAACCTTTACTTACAAAACTAAATTATTTCCTTCGCCATAGTGCCGCTTATAAAGGTTCTTGTTTTAAATTTCGGGAAGACCTCAGTTTGTTACAAATGGTCTCGTTAGTTTCTTACGCTTCTTGTACTTCGCCGCTGCTCATAGTATCTGTACATTATTAGTTGTTCCTTTTATTTTAAGTGGTTCCTTGTTATTTGCTCGCTTGCGCGTTGTTTTTCATGATTCTTTGTTAACTATGATTAACCGAGGGCCGAACTGCAAAATCCGGCCATGGGATCCTCATATGAATATTTTCCTGCTTCGCATTTCAATGTACCGTAATATATAAAACTGACTTTGGCTTTAAGTTCGACTTTGAGGTTGGTCTGTAAATAGCACTCTAAATCGTCTGCATTTTCTCTTCTCTTCACAGGCACGATTACGTAAAATTTAACGTGATCAGTTTATCATTTTCCATCACGAAAATTATTTCGGGACCGTTCAGCCCTCAACCCTTATAGAGCAAATCCTGCTCTACATTGCCTCCCATTTTTATATTAGCACACAGAATACTATGTATCTTTGCTTCTTCAAACTTTATTGTAACAAACAGAATATCTCTTGTCCAGTACATTACATATCAGTACAACCCTTCTGTCTTTTATCTAAACACAATTCTCATTCAACTCTTTTCGGCGAAGCTTACCAATCTACCATAGCAGTGTGCGTAGTAATCGCAGTACTTGGTGATGCAAGCCGTCGCCTGTTTTTTTTTTTAAACACAGGTTGCGTAGTGCATTTAGCGCTAAGCTTATAATATTGAAGAGAATATGTCATAATTGGGTGATAAATTGGCGATACTTATGCCTCATTGTCGAAAACAAGGTGAGGAACTAGGACGACACTCCCGGCAATTTCAATCCCTCGTTGGGGAAATTGCCCAATTTATAGCACGTGGCCTTCGCGCATGCATGGTCTTTGCACACGCCTTCGCACACGGCGGCCGCTGCGTCCTTCCCGGGCTGGATCGTGAGCGCGTTATCCGCTATCTGGCGCCTGAGCTCTCGCCTTAGTCATGAGCGAATGGTCGCTGTACGCAGGAGCCAATACACCATGGAACGTACAGTCGCGCTCAATATGACTTGCAACACGGGAGCTCGTGGCCTCACTATTTGAAAGATTGCGCGTGGCTTCAACTTACCCTCATTTCCTCAACCAAACAATATTTTCTCATTTATGAACATCCCAAAGTGAGAGAACATCAATCAGTTGCGGCAATGAGGGCAAGTTGAAGCCATGCGCAATGTTTGAAGTAGTGAGACCACGCGCTTCCGTGTTGCAAGTAATATTGAGCGCGACTGTACATGTCTGAGCCGCACCGAGAATGTCGCCTGCGCACGACCACAGGTACTCCACAGGCAAATCGACGCAGGTGAGCGCTACGCGCACACCGCGCGCATCGTCTTGGGCGCGAGACGAAGTGCCGGCGCTTACGCTGGCTGCATGCGTGATGCGGAGGCCTGCGATGGGATCGACAGCTCATCACGGAGGATTGCACTGGCTGATACCGAAAATGCCGGCCCGCGTGAGGCCATGGGCTGGTGCTGGCACGCCGTGTCAGAAAGGGCGCAAAACAATTCTTTTGGTTTGTTTGGCTTATGATGTTTGTGGCGCATCGCCAGACGTGGTACAGTCGTCGGTGCAACGTAGACCACTGGGTCATGTGACAGGCGGCGCGCCGACACCAGTGTGTATCTTTCGTTTGACGATGGACCAAGGGATATCTGCCACGCATGGACACTCTGGACGCACTCTTGTGCATGGGCGCTCTGCACCGCCTGTCAGCGTAGAAGGGCGGGTGTGAAACTGCTGCTCTGTTTGGTGCCGAGTGCGGCAGCTTCGTGGTCGTAGAGTCAAGTCCGGTAGACGTGCGGGGTGATCGAGCTTCGTTGCCGTTTAGACCAGTACGCCTTCATAGTGGTCACATGTCTGGCGGTTGGCGTCCTGCGTCAATGACTCCGGAAGAAACGAGTTGTGAAACCGAGCACGAGCGGTCTCTGCAGAAGGGGCGTACGGCGCACCTGTGCTCGTGGAAGGACCCTGGGTAGGCGCAGCCCGAAAGCTGGAGCGCGGGGCGTCATGGTGGATGTCTGCCTGCGTGGCAGACGCACCATGTTCAGGCTTCTGTAGCACAGGTGAACCAGGTACCTCGTCCTCAGGCGCTTAAGTCATAGTAGCAGCTTTGCGGAAGGTCGGCCGTATTTGATTCGGTGGTCGAACTTCAGCTGCGGTAGACTTCGAGCGCGATGATGGTCGCAGCTGGCAAACCGCACGTAGTGTCTAGGTTGGTGAAATGTCGGCTGGTCGATTGGTGGGGACAGCAAATCCTTCGTAATGGAAGGGTGAGGCGATGTCACTGGCAGACCACAGGGCGTGTGGCAATGTAGACGTCATGGTGCCAGAAGTCTAAGGGGTGCCGTGAGTCGTTGAGGTCGGAGAAGACGTACGGGCGCCAGGTACTCGTGATGGATCATGAACCGAGCGCTTCGAAGGAACCCGCCTCTAGGTGGACACGCTGATCGATGAAGCAACGTACTCCACCTGGCAAACACCGGATGCTGTTTCTAGTGATGTAACCGTCGCAGCGCTTCTAGTCCCTGTAGCCGTTTGTTCCGGCAGTAATCAAGAGTTTCAAACAAGGTTTTGCGTTTATGAAGAAAACTAGCCTTCGCGCTTGTTAACGCTGGTGAAACGTGAATTTCAAAGCGTACATTTACTAAATACTTGTCAGAGAAGCTTGCCCCAGAGATACTGCTGAAATAGAAGAGCGTGAGGTAAAGCCAGCAGATTAGCTGCCTCTAGCAGGAATTCGGAGAACTCTGTGCATGGTCACATGTATGGCCTGTTCTTGCCTCTAGCAGGAATTCGGACAACTCTGTGCATGGTCACATGTATGGCCTGTTCTTTCACATAGGGTACAAATGCTACGCTGAAAGAACGCCTCCTCTATTTTTTTTCAATGCCAGACGCAACATTCGCTTCTCAAGGGGAACCGTTGATCTGCCTTAGCTCAGAAGTAAAGCCAGCAATCTAGCTCGCTCCAGCAGCAATTCTGATGACTGTGTTCGTCGCCAAACGCATGGCCTGCTCTTTCACATAGGGTACCAATAGTCCGCCGCCACTTCAAGGATATGACTGCTCGCGTCACACGTGTATATGAGCGCGTTGCCACGGATATGCGGTAGTCACGCTGTCTCTCTCGAGACTACATCATGCGTCTGTCAATTAGTCCCTTTGTGCTCCTTTTGTGGCTCAAATCAACGACGTCGCTGCCTCACAGCGCTCATGTGGCACATCTTAATTCATGCAGCAGCGTCGTAGTGACACACCTGCGTTGGCACCCCGCTTAGCACCATGGACGGAGACGCGCCATCGCAAAACACCGCATCTCCTGAAAGCCAGCGTTACAACGTGGACATGTGGGATGCAAGACACCGCCCCACGGATATGAATGCAAATAAAAAAAATACCTCCACTGACTTTTGTCGTGAGGTACTACCCAGGGTACTCTCCCCCACGAACGCAAAGCAGGTGACAAGGCTAGCCAAAAGAGGAGAGTAGGAATGGACTAGAGGAGAGGGTGGTGAACGGCTGCATCAGGCTGACATTGAAAATATAAGGGAGGCGCTGCATGAAACGTTCACCTTTTGCTTTACGCCCGGAAATGGTGCCCATCTGCCAAAAACACAGCTAAATCTGAAGCCATACTCAGACAAAAAATATCCACTACACGACTCACCTGAGCCTAACCCTCGGCGAAAACACTAGAGCCATAGTGAGTACTATGAAAATCACAGGGATTTACTTTAATGAATTCATGTTGCGGAAACATCACTTTGATCAGACTACAAACATATTACCTCGCTTTGTAGGGCTATTAGGGAAATTTCCACGTATACTACTAATGACAATAAAGTGGTTAATGTATAATGCTCTCTTCACGTCGCACATAAACTGCTGCCATTTAGTGTGGAGAAGCCCTAGCTTAAGTAAAATAAGTTTCGAACTTTGCAGAAAGTTTCAATGACTGGCGTCTCTCCTCACAGTCTGTTCGCTCACCGTCCAACCAGCGCACAGACAAAAGCAGCGCACATACCAAGTTCGAAGCAACCGACGGCACTCACAGCAATGCAACATTAGCTTTTCTCGTGCTGCATAGAAAGGAATACGAAAAGGAGAAGGCAGGGAGGTTACCAGACAGCAGTCCGGTTGGCTACCCTACGCCGGGGGAAAGGGAAGGGGAGTGGAAAGATGGGAGAGACAGAGAGAGAGGGGGGAGCGAAAAAAAAAGGAAATGATCAATAAATGCATTGACACGTATGTAGCGGTGGCACTGTAAAAATATTCACAAGCGCTCACAAGCGTTCACACAGGCCCGTAGTAATTAAAAAGCACACTGCTTTAACTGCCTTGTGGGCCGACGAGCGGTGGGGACGGTGCTTCAGAAGCATCTGCACGGAGAGCGGCCGATCGTCCAATCGTCGCATCGCATCAGAAAGAGTTCGTCTTTCGGAGGCAAATCGAGGGCAGCGGCATAGCAGATGATCAATGTCTTCCTCAGTACTGCAGACCTCGCATGCCGCACTGTCGGTGATTCCAATTAATGTTGTGTATGCCTTCGTGAGGCAACTCCCAACCAAAGCCGACAAAGAAGTGAAGCTTCACGTCGACGAAGTCCGGATGGAGGTCGGAGTTCCAGCGTAGGGTTTATTTGGTGGAGTCTCGTACGTCGTATACTTGGAATGTTCCATTCCGCCAAACAGAGACTACGTGCCAGGTGACGAAGCTGCCTCGCAGCGTCTGTCCTGGAAAGAGGAATCGGAACGATGGTCTCTTCTTGATGGGATGTGCGAGCAGCGTTGTCTGCGGAAACATTGCCACTTATCCCGCAATGACCAGCTAGCCACTGAAAGTCAACCTCGTGGCCTTTTTCTTTGACGCGGTGATGAATCTTGAGAGTTTCGTACGTAACGTTTCATGGCATCCGCGTCGGAGAGGTGACGGCAGGCACTGTAACGCCGGTTTCGAGTCGGAGAAAACAGCCCATTTGCTCGGTTTCTCCGAATCGATGTACTCTAGGGCACAACGCAGAGCCGTAAGTTCTGCCGCCGTAGATGTAGTTACATGGGATATTTTGAGTCGTAGGGTTATTTCTCGTGCTGGTATCACCACCGCACCGCCGGAACTGGACGCCATGGTCGACCCATCGGTGTAGATGTGTACGTGGTTACTGTAGGTTTCGTGCAAGAAAAGTAGGCTCGATTGTTTTAGTGCTGGGGTGGATAAAGCTTTCTTCTGCAGCCCTGGAATTGTTAGGCGTACTTGTGGAAGGTACATGCACCACGGAGGAAACACCGGCTTCTCCGCAGGCGCATACCCTGATGTGAACGATGCGCGATGGGCGTAGACAGTTGCACTAAATGTCGTACGGGGCCTTGCCGCAGCGAGGCTTGCCAGGTGGTGGGAAGGGTTCCTGGCATATTGCCTGAGGTTAGTGCGCATGGTCTCAACGGTGATGTGCGTCGTGATCGAGTAGTAGCCGTTGAAGTGCAGCGTGGTAAACCAAGGCATATCCTAAGAGGCTGAGCTTGAATGCCTTGTATCGTACGAAGGTTGGTTTTGCAGATGGCTATTGCAGGTAGGCTGTATCGCAGGAACCCAATAAATAATACCCGGTACAGCTGTAACATAGAATGTATGGATACTTCCGAAGTTTTTCCTGCGAGGAACCTGAACAAGTGACAGATAGCGTTCAGCCGCTTTTTCACATAGTTTACGTGAGGAGTCCAAGACAGGTCTCTGTCGATTATGACTCCCAAGAATCTGTGACTCCTGCTGGATGACACACATTGGCCGTTAATTGATATGCCGTAAGCGGACATTGGCTTTCTGGTGAATGCCCCGACTGCACACTTTTCACTTGTGATTTCGAGTCCTTGATTACGCAGGTAGCGAGATGTCACCGTAGCTGCCTTCTGAAGTCGAGCACGAAGTTGAAGCCGCGTCACAGCTGACGTCCATATACAGATGTCGTCAGCATAAATGGAAAGTCGTACGCTGCTTGGCTGGTTGTCGACTAGTTTAATGAGCGTCAGGTTGAACAAGGTCGGGCTTAGCACTCCTCCTTGAGGGACTCCTCGGCTGCCATATTAATCGGGTGTCGGTCCATTCTCTTTCTGCACGTGAAATGATCGCTTTTGCAAGTAGCTGCGCACCCACATATAGATCTTGCCACACAGTCCTACTGCTTCTAACGCACTTAGGATGGCATCGTGGGTGACATTGTCGTAAGCGCCTTTAACGTCTAGAAACAGAGCAGCAGATAATCGTTTGCAGGCCTTCTGGTGTTGGACGTATGTCACCAAATCAACCACATTGTCTATTGACGAGCGACCGCGTCTAAACCCGGCCATAGCATCTGGGTAGATATTGTAGTATTCTAAGTACCATTCTAGACGCGTCAGGATCATCCTTTCCATTACCTTTCCCACACAACTAGCTAGCGCAATCGGGCGGTAGGAGGTAATGTCAAAAGGCGACTTGCCAGCTTTGACGAGTGGAATCAGGCGACTTGATTTCAATTCCTGTGGAACCATACCAGTCTGCCAGGATTCGTTGTATAGCAGCAATAGTACCTTCCGAGCTTGAGGCCCTAGGTGACAAAGAGCACAGTAGGTTATGCCGTCAGGTCCCGGCGCTGAAGAACGCCTGCACAAAGCCAGCGCAGCGTTTAGTTCTTCCATAGAAAATGGACACTCCATGCGGGGATCACGTGAAGCTAGTGGGCAGTCGGGCATTCCCATCCCCGTTTCTGCGGGATTTGCGTCGCCGGCAATCCTTCTACAGAAAGATTCTGCGACGTCCAACTCCGTACACTGTAGATGTAGTGCCACGGATTTAAACGGGTGGCGCTGACCAAGGGTTGTATGCAGACCACGAACAGTTCGCCATATAAGCGACAAAGGCTTTCGTGGATCCAGGGACTCACAAAAAGATACCCATCGGCGCGAAGCTAGCTTGTTCATGTGACGCTGCATTTTCTTTTGTGTGCGTCTAGCCAATCTCAAATCATAATTTGACTTTGTGCGTCTATATCTTCGTTCCGCACGACGGCGAATCGCTCGAAGCTTCTCGAGTTCAATGTCAAAATCGGTGCGCGCTGAAGTCATCGAAAGCGAGCGCGTGGTAGTCTGTAGGGCACTCTTCATTGCGTCCGCTAGGTTGAAGGGTGAGCCGTCACAGCAGTCCTCCAAGATTGACTTGTAATTTGGCCAGTCGGTGCACTTGATGGCTCTGGAGCACTTGGAGCTAGTCAAACCTTCCAACTTCAGATATGTTGGGATGTGGTCGCTACTCCGCGTTTCCAAATCCGAAAACCAGTGAACTCTTCTGGCGAACGAACGTGAAACGAAAGTAAGGTCCAGACAACTACTGTACGCTGGTCCACGCAGATAAGTAGGACTTCCATCATTCGAGAGGCAAAGTTCGTATTCAGAGGCAAGGGACACCAATTGTCTCCCTCTAGTGTTCACCTTGGTGCTTCCCCATAAGTAATGGTGGGCATTGAAGTCGCCAGCTATCACCCACGGCTGGGGAGTCGATCTCAAAATTCCGCATAAGCGCTCGTAATCAAGACGAGCTGATGGAGATATGTAGGCTCCAAGAATTGTGGACATGATCTTGTTCTTCTTCACTGTTAGACAAACGTATTGGTTTTCTTTGTCAGGTGGTGCCGCATACAACCGCGAATTCAGCATGGGATGCCAGCCAGCACATGAAAAATTCGATATACATCCAGCGTCGAAGTCCAGTGCTGCTGAAGTGAGCACAGCGCTGATGTTAACGCTCCGCCGAACGCCTGCGTCGGTGAAGAACCGCCGCCAAGCACAGCGCGCACCCCTGTGCTTGGTGGCCGGTTTCCTGCGAAACGAGCTCTTTAAAGATGTCACGTTAAAACATAGAAATATGTAAAAATACTTGCAAACAAAACCATAGGAAGACAATAGCCTGACGAAGGGGGGCATCAGCTTCACCGTTTCGACGGCTTTCACGAAGTCTAGCTGGCTGATCATCTTATTTACTTTAGCCATAGATATTAGATGCGAAGTATCTTAAGGCGGAGCTCAATCCGGTGGTGGCGGTGGTGGTGGTGGTGGTGTGCGGCGTGACCACCCTTACTGCGCATGCGCATACCCTCTCCACACACCTCCAATCCACTCGCCCTCTCCCCTTCCTCCTCTCTCCTTCCCATCTCCACTTTCCCTCTCCCCTTCCCCTCTCCCCTCCCCCTTTCCACTCTTCCTCTGAAACGCGGGCTAGACATGCCGAAATTCTCTCCTGCGCAACGCCGCGATGAGCTCGAGCGCATGCGCGTGCCCTCCCCTTCTCTCTCCTCTCCTACGCTGCCCCCCTCTCGCCCGCCTGTCGACCGCGTTCCCCGCTCGCCCTGTGAGAATTAGCGGCCAGGCTAGATGGAAGATACGACGCGCGTAGCGTCCCTCTTCGCGTTCCACGACGCGAGGTCAGTAGCATGCCCAACGAACGCCAACGGAACGCGATCGTGCAAGTGCTCCGGCTTCGCATCGCCTCATGGTCCCCTTTAGCGGGAGATGGTGTAATTTTTGTTTGCGTTGATGTTAAAGTACAGTAGAAATTGTTTGATATAAAGCACAATTTCACTCACCCGTGCTTGATAACTTCGCGGTTGACTGAACTAACTATACATGGAGCGAAAAATGATGCCAAAAGGAAGACGCATAAACAGTATAGGTCCTTTCTGTGTCTTCGTTTTGTCTCCATTCCTTCCAGCTGCGCATACTTTAATGTTCGTCGGGTTCGTGCCAAGAATACGATCGAGCCAAGTGTCAGTCAACAAAGAACAAGGTTGATTTATTTTCCCAGCTATTTATACGTTTGGTAGGATAGGGAACACATTCACGATAATCTTCTGACGCGTGTTTGTTGTTAGTGGGCATGCGCAAAACTTGTAAGCATGTTAACAGAACCGGCGCTTGTCTTTATCAAGAACCATACATACGATACATCTTCCTTTCTATACAATCAATAAAAGTGAAAATATTGCCACAAGTTAAGAACATTGCTCAAAATTGCTTCCATAATACAGGCGCTGTGGCGGTCTTCTTTGGCGTGTCGATCTCCTCAAACATGGACTTGCTTCATTTGAAATCCCCGGTGCACGCTCGGTCGAAGACGCCTGTTGGCCTACACTGCCGTCGTTGTCGCGTTCGTCGTCGCTTTCATCTTCGGTGGATGACTCCCTTCTGAACGGTTCGGCTGTCGCAAGAAGGTGCTGCCGGTTTCGACGCAGCATTTTGCCGTCTTCTGTCTCCACTCGGTAGGATCTTGGTTTCTCCGCTCGCATCACTCTGGCTTTGGTCTCCCATCGGTCTCCACGCACCCGCACGACTTGCCCTTGCTGCAATGGAGCCAGGGGTCGTCTTGGTTGTTCCGCCTGTCGATGCTTCCGCACAAGCATGCTGGGAACCTCCGCGAAATCCGGCAATGGCGTTCGCAGCCGTCGGCCAAACAGCAGTTCACCTGGCGATCGGCCGTCTTCCAGGGGACAGGACCTGTAACCGAGCAATCCAAGCCAGAAGTCGTCTCTCCCCTCGGTTGTTTTTTTGAGGATTCTTTTAACCACCTGGACTCCTTTTTCGGCCAAACCATTTGAGCGTGGAAACCGCGGGCTAGAAGTGACATGCTCGAAATCGTATCTTTTTGAAAATAGCAGGAACTCACGACTGGAGAATTGCGGTCCGTTGTCAGTGCACACTTGCACAGGTATGCCGTATCTTGCAAATATTGCACTTAGCTTATCAATGACACCGGCTGCTGACGTGTCCTGCAGTTGCTCTACCTCTGGAAAATTAGATAAGGCATCATACGCGCAAAGATATGACTTGCCCGCATACTGGAAGATGTCTACACCTACCCTACACCATGCGTGCACAGGTACTGGGCGAATAAGAAGCGGTTCGCTATGTTGCTTGTATGCGTGCTTCTGGCACACTGAGCATTTTTTAACCAGATTTTCAATATCAGTGTTCATACCAGGCCAGAAAACCAAACGGCGCGCGCGTTCCTTGTTCTTATTCAGTCCCATATGGCCATCATGGATTCTTTGCAACATTTCTTGGCGCATACTGGTTGGCACCACGACTTTGCACCCTTTTAGTAGCACACCGCTCACAGTCGACAATTCACTTTCGAATTGCTTAAACTGCCCCTGCACAGGTTGGTTGTTCTGGAGGCAAGTGACGACTCTTTGCAAGTGGCTGTCATTTCGAGTTTCTTTTGATAGGCGTTCTAACGTAGCACCGCTTACAAGTGACGACACAACACTTACGGCGTGAACTTCAACGTCTTCGTCTGCTTCATCCTTTTTCGGTTTTCCGACAGTAGCACGTGACAGCAGGTCAGGCAACACGAACTGCTTTCCTGGAACAAAATGCAGTTTGAAATTGTATTTTAGCAAACGTAAAAAGAAACGTTGCAGTCTTGGTGGCATGTCAGCGATTGCCTTTTTCGCAATATTGATCAGGGGGCGGTGGTCTGTTTCGAGGATTACCGTGCGCCCATACACGAAATGGTGAAATTTCTCGCACCCATACACCACAGCCAGTGCCTCCTTCTCAATCTGGGAATAACGCTTCTGGGTGTCAGAGAGTACTCGCGAAGCATACGCGACAGGTTTCCAAGCATCCCCGTAACGCTGTAGCAACGCTGAGCCGATGCCGTTTTGGGATGCATCTGAAGAGATTTTAGTGTCACGCATTGGGTCGAAGATAGCCAGAACAGGCTGGCTACTTAATGTGGCACAGATATGGTTCCATTCTGTGGCATGGTTATCCGTCCATTCAAAAATACGGTCTTTCCTGATCAGGTCTCGAAGCAACTTAGTTTTTTCTGCAAGTGCTGGTACAAACTTTGCGAAATAGTTGATGACACCTAGCATTCGGTGAACTCCCTTCTTGTCGTTCGGCGGCGGCATATGTAAAACTGATTCGACGGCATCAGGACTTGGCCGTATACCTTTTTCGGAAATTACATCGCCGAGAAAAGAAATTTCTGTGACACCAATTTTGCATTTTGGAGCATTGAATGTTAATCCCGCCTTACGCGCGGACTGGAGGACTGCTCTTAGCCTTTCGTCGTGCTCTTTTCTTGAAGAGCCCCACACTAGGATGTCGTCGACATACACACTTACGCCAGGAATCCCATCAAAGATTTCGTTCATGTATCTTTGAAACACTTCGGATGCTGAGGAGATGCCGAAAGGAAGCCTGAGGAAGCGATAACGGCCAAACGGGGTCGCAAACGTACATATTCTGGACGTTTCTTCGTGCAACGGTATTTGATGAAATCCGGATTTGGCGTCTAGTCGTGAAAAGTACCGCGCTCCCGCCAGCTCGGCTTCTATATCATCGCGACGAGGCATCTGTAGGTGCTCCCGCTTCAGGTTTTCATTGATTTTTCTAGGATCCATGCATATCCGTAGTTGACCGTCCTTCTTCTTGACGATAACTAATGGACTTACCCAGTCCGTCGGGTCTTCAACCTTGGCAATGATGCCGGCCTTCAGCATCCGGTCGAGTTCTGCTCGCAGTGGTTTCAGCAGGGCCAGGGGTACTCGTCTAGCCATCTGGACAGTAGGTGCGGCGTCTTGTCGCAACATCATCTTGTGCGGCCGCTGAAGGCATCCGGTGCCGGTGAAGACGTCCTTGTATTCCTGCATGAACTCTGGAGGTCCCGTTGTTATTGCATTGACTGACCTGACGAAGAGTCCCAGGCGTTCGCTTGCTTCAAGACCAATAATGGCGCGTCCTTTCTTTACCAGGAAGAAGTCGACTTCAATCGCCGCCTTGCCAACGGTGACCTTCAGGCTGGCTACTCCAAAATGCTTGACGATTCCTCCCCCATATGAGCGTAGCACTGAGCTGCTTTCTCTTATTTGCGCTGCCGGCTGTAGTGTGCGGTACACACTATGCGGCAAAAGGTTGGCTTGGGCACCGGTATCCACTTTGAGCTTCATGCGCTTTCCGCCCACTTGTGCTTCCACTACCCAGTCACGATGGGTTGCAACGGCATCCACGGATACGTCCAGAATCGTGAAGTCTTCATCAGTCCTGACCTCGTCCACTTGTCTCTTGCTCTTGCATCGCACAGCAAAGTGGTTCTTGCCTCCGCACCGCCTACAGTTGCGTCCAAACGCGGGGCAATTTCTCGAGCCATGCTGCCGGCCACACCTACTGCATTCAAATACTGCGGACGCACCAGTTTCCTTTGGCCGGGTCTGGACTCGGTCAATTTGGCGCTGCTCCCGTGCCCAAACTTGATTTTGTGCCTCTGACAACTCGGCGGCTTTGCATACCTGCTCAGCTTTCACAAGTGTCAAGTCCTTGTCCCGTAGTAGCTTCTGGCGCACTTTGTCGTCGCTCGTTCCAAATACAATTTGGTCGCGGATCATCGAACTTTCCATTACGCCGAAGTTGCATGATTTGGCCAGGTGCCTAAGGTCCCTTGCGAATGGTTCAAAGGGCTCACCTTCTGCTTGCACTCGTCGTCGAAATAAGTACCGCTCATGTACTTCATTCACCTGCGCCGCGCAATACTCGTCAAACTTCTTGATAACGGACGCATAGTCCTGTCTTTCAGCGTCTTCAGTGAAAGTAAAGTTGTTGTAGATTTCCAGTACATCGTCGCCTCCCAAACTGAGCAGCAGGGCCGTCTTCGTGCTCTCATCCCGAGGCTTTTCTGTTGATGCCGAGGCTGTTAGGAAAAGCTCAAATTTTTGCTTAAAAAGCTTCCATTGTTTGGCAATGTCGCCACTTAGACGTAATGGCTCCGGGGGCTTTAAGAATTCCATCACGGTTGCATGTGGGTGAGCCGCACTTCTGACACCATGTTTCGTCGGGTTCGTGCCAAGAATACGATCGAGCCAAGTGTCAGTCAACAAAGAACAAGGTTGATTTATTTTCCCAGCTATTTATACGTTTGGTAGGATAGGGAACACATTCACGATAATCTTCTGACGCGTGTTTGTTGTTAGTGGGCATGCGCAAAACTTGTAAGCATGTTAACAGAACCGGCGCTTGTCTTTATCAAGAACCATACATACGATACAGAAGAGACAGGCCGTGCAAACACGATCACAATCGTGAAGTCAAAACCTCAAAAACGCCACATATTTTGGACTCGATATATTTTAAAACCAGGCTGTGGTTCTGAAACAAGATTTCCCTGCAGTGTCAGTGAGGGGCCCCGCGCCAACGGCAACAAGCGGGTGCCATTTCTAGTGATTGTACCGTCCCTGCAGCCGTTTGTTATGGCAATAATAAAGAGTTTCAAATAAGGTTTGGCGTTTCTTGCGGAAACTAGCCTTCATACTTGCTAGTATGGGATACGTTTTGCGATGCAACACGTACTTTGCATAAATACTTGTAGAAAAACTTCCGCCACAGGTGCGGCTGAAAAGGAAGACTATTGAGTGAAGTTTCGTTCTACTTGGCTCCATCAGCAGTGGCCGCTGGCGCTTGGTCCATTTCAGTGTTGCAATTACAACCATTTCCTCTATGATACATACTCTCCCATATTAGAGTATGTATACGCTTTGTGCGCCGCCTATAGATGCGCCACTGATAGCCACCTAGAGGGCGCCGCCGACAGTACGTGCGGGAAGCCGAGCAGACGACAGCGCTTTGCACAGCTTTGGTATGAGGAGATGGATCAAGTTCGCGGCTGCTATTTCCCCTTCGTGCGGGTGCCAGCCAACTAATTCTGCACTGGCAACTGCAGGAAAGGCGCGGGCCTGTACGAAAGTGGACTTGTCCACGATGTTTGTCACGAACGAGCGCTTAACTAAGCGCACGTCGCCGATTTCGAACGACGGCATGAAAGCCTGGCGCCGACGGTTCGTGCGCGACAGAGCGCGCGCATCCAAAAAACAAGTATGAAAAGGCGCCGAGAGCGCGCCCCATTCCCTCTCCGCAGAAGACGCCACCGACACAGCCAACGCAAGCGAAAGATAGGGATATTCGAGAAAGCAAAGTAGTGCCAGCGGCGCAGTCTGATTCCGCAGACGAATCAGTGAGAGGATCTCGCCCTTTCCCTAGCTTTCGCTGTGCTACGAACAGACGAATCATACGCACCTTTCCCCTTCCCGAACCCAGGCGCGAGCCGATACAGGCAATGCAAGCGGGCGGCGACGAAGTAATACGGCGATCTGGGCGAGTAGGTGTACTAACATCTTCGGGAAAATGTGCAGCGCGGCACGGACGAAGATGTCGGTGACGAAGAGTCAGTCAGTGAGAAGTTAGCGAAGAAGTTATGTCGTTCTAGTGATAGCACGTTCGCTCGACCGCAGAAGGCGTGTTGTTTGATGATCTAGTGCTGCGAGTAAAGTATCAAGAGATGACGCCGCAGGAGCAGTGACAAGCTTTGAAGAGGGTCGCCGAGGAGACATATGATGACCGACTGCGGAGGAGAACGAACGTCCGTGTGGAGTGAATCGTCATGCCGGTGAATATCAAAGGTGCGTCGCGCGCACCAGCGTAACAAGACCCAGCTGCGAGGTACAGCTCGTGGTGAACATCCGCTTTGTTTTGTTTACAAAGGTGATGTCTCAATCACTTCTTGTTCTTCTGAAGTCAACCATTGCTAGGGTAGCTGTTTGGGCTTGTTGGTTTGGCATGACACAGGTTGAAAGCGCAAAAGACGAAGACAGAGAAGAGGCTTGACACACACACGAGCGCTGACTTACAACAGTATTTTTTTCGGAACCAGGCAACCACATATCAACCACTTCGTCAGACAGGTGACTCAGCGTGCTTCTGTTGAGGACTCGGTGCGGTGTGTGTCGGACGGCGTGGACGCTTCATACCGGTACAAAGTTCCTGTTCCCAAGGTACCTGTTAAGCGTACCCTGTCTTTTTTGAAGGGCAACAATCTTTGCATTTTACCGGCCGACAAAGAGGGGGGTTTTGCTGTGCTATCAAAAGGCTTATTCGAAGTAAAGTCCTTAGAAGCTGTAAAAAGCGCCTTTGTTTCTCGCCGCGGCCTTTCAGTTGCTAAGGAAAAGGCAAAGGCAAAAAGACTGTGTAAAAGGCTCAAATTAGACAGTGTCCTCAAAGGTATAGACGAGAGCAAGCGCGGCTGTCTCGAAGTGTTTTTCAACGTCAAAACACATAAGATTGACGCTCCTTTCAGAGCCATCGTCTCTGAGAATGGTACGTGGCAGAAGTCTATTGCCCTATTTTTGCAAAAATCGCTAAAATTGCTCCCCATTGATGACCCCTTCCTTGTCAAGAATTCTGATAGTGTCATGGATTACCTGAGGTCGTCTTCGAACGAGAACCTTGGTGCATTCTCCATAGATATAAAGGATCTATTTTATTCTTTACCCCAGTCTTGCTTGCTTTCCTGCGTACAGAATTGTATTGATAGGTTCGGAAGTGTTGCTTTTATGAATGAGACTGGCACGTCATGTGGTGGATTCTTAGAATTGCTCCAGGTTTACCTTTTGTCTACCTTTATCCAGTGGGGAGACCAGTCATACATACAGAAAGAAGGGATATGCATTGGCTCCTGCATTGCCCCTATTTTAAGCGATTTGTTTTTAGCTGAACTGGACAGAAACCTTAGTGGTCGCGTTCATGACTTTAGCATCACAAGAGCGTTCCGGTATGTGGATGACTTTTTAATTTTTCTTCATTGCAATTCTGGCGGTTTCGAGACGCTAGCAACTAGCGCACTTACCTTTTTTCGTCATGGATTATCACCCCTAATTTTAACTCATGAGTTACCATCTAACAGAAGCTTACGCTTTCTTGACATCAATCTTTTGTTATGCGACCAACGTGTTTACTGGAAACTTGAGCCGCGCGCGAATAAAGCGTTGCTCCCGTATGCCTCGGCTCACTCGAAGCTGGTAAAAAGGGGTATTGCGAAGTTATGTCTGTCCAATGCTTTGCGTAGGTCTTCCCCCGAGCTCGTGAGTGACAGTTTCTATGAGCAGGTTCTTCGCCTCAGGGATGCGGGGTATCCCTCGCATGTACTCGTTAGCGTTGCTGAAGGCCTTCTGAACCATACGGCACCGAAAAGAACCATTTCTCCGCCTTCAAAAAGTAAACTAGCAGTTATTCCGTACATTCACGGTTTTTCACACCGTCTAAAACGTATCGGTGAACGTGCAAACGTTAGAGTTGTTTTTTCTGCTCCAGATAAACTTCGATCTTTGTGCAGATTGACTAGCGTGGGTGCCCCCAAGAATAGTGAGTGTGATAAAAGCACAAAAATTCTTTCGTTGACTGCGCAAAAGGCACAGTTTATCAACTGCCTTTGACTTGCGGCAGCTATTATGTTGGCCAAAGTGGACGATGCCTTAATGATAGGCTCCGGGAGCATCGTTACAACGTATCCGAGATGAGAGGGGGGTTTTTAGATGCACACTGTAGATCTTGCACTGTTATGACCACGTGTGACCCGTCTTACGACGAGTGTTCAGTTGTGAGTAGAAATAGAAATAGGCTAACCCGCTAGATTATTGAGGCGGAGTTAATTGACATATTAGGTGACGCATGTGTATCACAACCGTCTATTGCTCTTTCTAGGAAAGATTTATGTTTCTTGCATCGGGAGATGAATTTTGTGCCGACAGCGCACACGTGATCTGTCACGGCTTCTGTGCTATATATGTGGTTGCCTGGTTCCGAATAAAATACTGTTGTAAGTCAGCGCTCGTGTGTGTGTCAAGCCTCTTCTCTGTCTTCGTCTTTTGCGCTTTCAACCTGTGTCAACCATTGCTGCATTTCTGTTTCTGTAAATAATAAATATAGAACTTAGCTTGTATTAACGTGGTACATGTACCGCGCTAGTACAAGCTAAGTTCATGGATGACCAACTCGCCCGAACTACAACACTTGTGAAATACAGAACGTTTGAGCGAAGTGCCCTTGGGGGGCACGGCGGTCGAACCGAACCAACACATGCTCAGGCTTATAACTTTGGTCGTCTACCAGTGTCAACATGATCGAGTGCATCCAGCGAGCACCGATATGGCAGAACGAAAGCATTAAAACAAGAAGCGACGTGTTAACTCGCACAATGACGAAGCGGCTCACCTTGGCCAACGAACAGCGGCGATCCATTGCTTCCATCGTTCTTGCTCAGGAGGCCTTGCGGTAAGTAAAACCGTGTTCCGGGCGCGTCTTTTTTTTTTGGGTGTTTGAGCACTCCACTCCCCATCAATTGTTATTCGACATCCCTTGAAGATTCGGCCACCACACATACGACGAACGTTGCTTATTTCACTACGCAAACGTGAACAACGCGGAAACACACGTACAATGACGTAGGAAACCACGGCGGCCGTCTGTTTGCTTTCCCGAGAGTAATGACCGAGTTCGCCGCCTATGGAGCTTCCGTCGGCGCGCAAAAAATAAGGACATTCTGCCGTAAAGGGCACAAAACGAAGCTGAAAACTTAAGTTTTTTTTCTTTTGGAGTACAATAGTTTTAATTGAAGTAAAGACACTACGCCAACGCTAAAAAAAAGAGTAAAGGTTTTTTTTTCGAGCCTGGTGGCACACTTGTCACCGCCCCGTTATAAAGGGGACGCTCATAGCATCCATCCAGCATCCATCCATCCACTAGGCGTATAGTACTCTAACGCACTAACATTGTCTTCTGAACGCAGCTTACTGCTCTAACATAGTATGCTACAAGTTGTTGCTCTTGATTTAAATCTGTTTGGACATCATTGTAGATGGTAACACGGCACGATCCAGTCTACAGCATGCAATTATTGCTCTTCCCTCTCCCCTAATGAAAGGCAAGCTGCAGCGTATTTGACATCTTTTGTCGAGAGCAGTAGTTGCATGGTTTAATCCGTTGTCACGTCTGTGTATCAGGGCCACCTGAAGCACCGTTGTCGCAAAAGACAAAGAAGAATGGCGACGTTCACCTTGGCGTTCCGCGAGGGAGCCCGAGTTTCAGTACAATAATCACTTCCCCACTAATGCGAACGTCCTTCACTGACGCACGAATACCGGCACTTATATTCCGCTGACAAGCCTCGACACATTCAAGCGATGAGGAGGGAAAATTGCGAAAGAAAAGAAATGATAGGCTGTTTGGCTCCATCAAACAACGTAGCATTATGCAAAAACACGTTCGTGACTCATGAACAACGGCAAACGCGGTTGTTACGTCAAAGATCGTTATATCAATGCGCTACAGCCGCGCTGCCGAAACTCGCGAAGAACGCCAAGCCCGAGAGGTCCAGGCACACGTCTAGAAACGCCAACGAGCCGAGGGCCACCGGTGACTAATGCCCCTAGTGAGCTCAGCTGAAGACATTCCATTCCTGATGTCCGCAAAATCTCAATAGGTAGAGTACAGAGTGATTTCGCAGTAAGAGAATTACGTCTATACAAAGCAAAAGCCAGAACAATGGAAAAACACTTCCCATGTTCGTGTACTCTTTCGTGCGGTCCATGTATCCTTCCGTGCAGTCTCAGTAGTCGTACCGCATGTTTGTTGAACTGAGAACAAAGTAGCGTTCACAGTCTCAGAATGCATCCGTGCAGCGGCCGTGCGCTGCTTCGAACAAATCCCGGTTCGTCACTGCCGTGACCGGATGCGCACGAAACCTGAACGGCACAAACTTGTGCGCTAACCATCCGGGAAACACGAACAATCAGGGTTGCCAATGGTGGCTACTTTTCGCCAAATTGGCGAATTTGAGAGGCCCGTGGCGACCTAAAATTATGAATGGCGACATGGCGAATTTTTGGCGATTTTCAGCTGAGGTCTCCACTGAGTTATGCATCCTAAGCTCAGTGCCTTCCGAACGAATGAGCGGCACTATTCTCTGTATTTTTCTGGGTTTTGAGGTGCACATTACGCGCCGTTCTGTATGTCCGTCCTGTAACTCGTGTGTATCTCCTCAATTCATCTAGATGCTTCTAACTCAATTCATCTAGATTCATCTAGATGCTTCAGAGCTTCGCTAAAGTTTCGCTTCTGAAGGGGCTAGATGACGGGTTGGCCGTGTGTTCCGGCCATTTGTTCCGCCAAAGCTCCAACTATTCTGAATAGCTTGGCGACCTATTCACTGCTGCAGTATCTCCTAATCGAGCTCGTATAGCGAAGATGGGCGGATACGGGGGTGCAATAAAAAATTATTTATTCAGGCATTTTCTACTGTTCTCGGTGGACGTGTGCAATAAAAACAATTGCTATATAACATTTTACAGTGTCTAGCTGTTCAATTATAACGCACTGGATTGACGCGGGTAGATATAAGTGATTATATATGAAAGGGACAGTGGCGTCCGGTATCATATTAGTTCACACTGAAAGGCATAAGACTCACTAATGAACGATACCTGTAAGAATTCTGTCTTACTACTTTCAATAAACCTGTTAATCCTTTTTTTTCATATGAGGGGATGTAAAGCTGTCTACAAACAACGCCTTCGCGGCTTTCGCCTAAGGTTTACCACACTTTTACCTTTGAAACGAGCGGACAGGGATGGAAGGATATCATGAGCGTTTTATCCTTTCATACTTGCGCCTCCGCGCACACCTTGCGGCTAGTCGGAGAACCAGGTACACCAAGAACTCCCATGGTGAAGGGGCGATGCGCCTGGCATTGAGAAATGTCAATAGTATACTTTAAGGGCTTTGAATGGCACTGTATTCTACGGGGCTATACATCAGTGGAAATTCCTATTACTAGGATATGCCGCACATATCTAGAATGGCGACTTTTTTGGCGAAATTCGTAAAAAAATGCCGACTTTTGGCGACTTTCTGCTCGTCGGTTGGCGACATTTACTCAAAAGTCAGTGGCAACCCTGCGAACAATCCACACAACGCTCCCATGCAACGCACCGCTCACGAGGCCATTTTTGCAACCCGTTCCCGATACGCAGTGCTGCAGCTATAAGAATGCGCGAAGAGATGACATACAAACATGGCCGTTGCTTCTGCCCTGAAGCACAATTCGGACTTTCCGATCCGGCTTGACAACGACACGGCGATTGTGAGGTAAGCTAAAACACAACCTTGTGGACAAAGTGTGCTCTTGGAACCAGTGTTACTTCACTGAAAAAAGGAAAGAGGATGACTTTTAAGGGCTTCTTTCTTTGTTAGACACAACAATAATGAAAACTAACAGATAATAATACCAAGGCAATTACAGGGGGTGTTATTTGTGACAATTAAGGTATAAACGTGAAGAAAGTAAAGTGGACGACAAGATAACTTGCTGCCGGCAGGGACCAAAAAAAGCTATTCTTTATTGCTTGCAGGGCGCTAAAGTATCGCTTGCTTCCACTTCACACTATTGGGACTTTCATCAGTCTAGCTGGGCCCGCAGCAGCGGAGCGGCTGTGTGCGGTTTTTCCGTGCAGCAAGGCCGCGTTGGCGACGAGAATTGACGCATTGGGCTAGCCGATTTATTGTACAATATAGAAAATGATCTTGTGCTGCTGATGTTTTTTATTCGTTTCAGTTCGTTTCAGTTAGTGAAATATTTAGTCGTGCTGTATAGATGTATACACATATAATAATGGGAGACGTGCCAAGCGGATAAATCATTTCATTTCGGTTTTTCCGAATTTCCTCCTTGGCTAAGGACTGTTTCCTGAAAATGCGAATCAATGTGTCTTCCGTTGGGACCGCACTTAGTGTCTTGGGAGCTTTTTAGGAAACATCGCATTGCGCCTGCAAGGAACATTTGATATATTATAGTCGGTGCGGTTGAGCTCGTGCCTGGATACACACATACTTATTAAAGATAGCAAAGGGAGTCCTAGGTTCACAGCAGGTAAACCAAAATACTAATGATGCTTGCTTTTTCGGCACAGGAAGAAGCCAAAGTGCCAAAGGAGCATTAGTTTTGTCAAAGAACCAAGTAATGTGAAAAGCAGTTTCCCGGCTGTGAATGTGGGGATAAGAACAAGCACCAACAAAACTACCTGCAATCTTTCTTATGTTGCTTCGGTAGCATGTATCGACTTATGTGGCAATTATAAATTCTACAAGGGACCGAAATCTGTGTAGGCAGCAAATACGATGCCGCAGGAAAAAGAGGTATAGCTCTCATTTTGTAGTCAGTGATTCCTCGCCCAGCAAATATTGTCATTAGGCATACAGAACATTTTCCTGCGGTATGCAGGGTGTTTCAGCTAAAAAGTACCATGTATTAAAAATATTAAACATAGGTGCTACGCGTCTCCAATTAGCGCAGTATTGTTCTGAGCCATATAGATCACGTCAGAATATGTTTTCCAATCCGCCAAGCTCGTAAATTAACAAAGATTGCTTAATGAACTTTTCAAATAGTAACTCTAGAGAAAAATTTTCAATACAAAAGTCGTAGCGCTTGTTGACAAACATCGAATTTTTCAAGCTCTGCTAAGATAACTTTCCTGCTTAATTTTTTTGCGGCCTTTCTTTAAAGCGCGCGATATTTAAAAAAAATACCACGTGACTGCCGCCTAACGCGAGGGGCTTTTAGCGCCCTCAGATGCAAGTTGAACGAATCATCAAAGGCTGCTCCGCGCACGAAGGTCGATTGAGCAGGCTACCAGGGACTGCCATGGACGCTAATGATGATAGGTGCGTACCGTCTAAAGAAAAAAGTCTACGAAAGAGCGGCCACCACGTGTGCGTGAATCTTTTATCTTGGTCTTTCATCACGCTGTCACCCTCGCCCCTTCCGATGCGTTCCTGCATTGGTGCGAAAAAAAAAGAAGAAATGCCTACGCTTCATCAAGTGGTGCCTACGGTCTCATGTAGCATTTGCACCGTGGCAGCCGGTTTTTCGTGGAAGAATTTTTCTGTTGTTGTTGTTGAAACGGTATGCTCATTTTGTCGCTTAGCGTCCATCGCAGTCACCGATAACCTGTTCCATCGATCTGCGTGCACGCAGCAGCCTTTGATAATTCGTTTAACTTACATTTGAGGGCACTAAAAGCGCCGCACGCTTGACGGCAGTCACGCGGTATTTTTGTGAAATTCGCGCGCTTTAAAGAAATGCCGGAAAAAAATTAGACAGGGTAGTTATCTTAACATAGATAGAAACATTCGATGTTCCTGAAGAAGCGCTACAACTTTTGTATTGAAAACTTCACTCTAGAGTTGCTATTTATAAAGTTCAGCAATGTTTGTTAATTGCCGGGCTTGGCGGATTGAAAAAATATTTTGACGTGCTCTATATGGCTCAGAGCTATAATGCGCTAATTGTAAACGCGTAGCGTCTATGCTTAATTTTTTAATACTTGGTGCTTTTTAGCTGAAACACCCTGTATAGTCCCGATATAACTCCCTGCTGGCTCAATGAGGGAGATACCTGGAGGTGTAATCTGTGACTGGGCAGCCATGCACGTGTTTATCAAGCGCACTGACCATGCGGGCACGCAGCCACCTTATCCTGCGCTTTGCTCAAGTTTAAATTGTGAACTTCCACTCCATTACTTAGGTATCCTTGGAATCTCGGTAAAAGGTTACCAGAAAATCTGTGGGTTACATAGAGAGGTAACATGCCGGCAGCAGTGAGAAGTAACTGATAAACACGTCCATTCGCGTTCTATTTCGACTGTGTAGCCCTTAACCTGAGCCAAAATATTGAAAACATTAAAAGTTCGAGCGATCCAACCACTAGTTGATAAGTTACTCGAGTTTATAGGTATACTTATAGGTTACTGGGTTTACAGTGTATCACTCATGATTTGCACAACATCGCATCGTAGTGCGCACTTCGTCGCCATAAAACTGATATCTCGGCTGACGTGGTTGCCGGCGCCACGTGGGACGATGAGCCACCCTACGCACGCAAGTGCACTCGGTGTGCCTGGTAAGCCCACGATATACGCACTACTCAATTTACGCAGCGGCGTCGATCCATCTGGTAAAGATTAGCTCAAAGCATAATATCTTGCTTAGATTAGTACTCCGCGACTGCTTCACATGAAATCGATTCCCAGTATGCATGAGATATGCCGAATTTATTTAGCTTGTGGTCCTCGGGCAAATGATTGTTTCCTTTTTTTCTCACGTGTTGTTTGATGTTATTCAAAAATGGTTGACCTATCATTCTTATATTCACTAAGAACAATAGTTCATTCAAATTGACTTCAGAATCTCTAGAAGCAATTGAGATTTTTAAGCTCTTCTGTTCCACTCGACTTTTGGCAAATCCCCTTCTGAGGGTAGATGAGAAGCACCCAAGGAACATCATGATGATAATCGTCATCGTCAACAAGTGAAGCCAAGCCATTTCTCGTTGTCAGCTGCCGGTGCCACAGTGGTTATGGTGCTCGACTGCTAACCCGAAGTCGTGGATTTGATCCTGGCCGTTGCGGTTGTATTTTTATGAAGGCGAATTCCTAAAGGCCGGAGTAATTATACTTAGGTGCGAGTTAAAGAACTTCACTTGGTCGAAATCTGTGAAGCCCTCCATTACGGCGTGCCGGGTAATCATGTCGTAGGTTTGGTCCGTAAAAACGCCTGAAATAATTAATGTTACTCGCACTCGACCAGTGCTCTGTTAATATATATCATTCTGTCTTCGTGAGATCATTCGCTGGCCCGTTTGTGCTTATTTTCGTTCTTGTCTCAGTAGCTGCGCCATGGTGCAACATGCATCGCCAACTCGCACAACTTTTCACGTTGATAAACAAACGCGTCTGTAATGAATTAAAGAAAGATGTTATCGAACTAATCGAACAGGATGAGAATAACTGTGTTAGTTCCCTAGTTATTCGTTAAATTAGCTTTCAGAATGCCTAGAAAAATCGGGCATTCTTGGCAGACTTCAAGATTGAAATAGTAAAACTGAGAGTTACTAAGACACGAACGTTGGTTTCCCGTGAATAGACAATAACAGAATAATAATAATAATTGTTAGGGTTATACGTCGCAAAAGCATGCTATGAATCTGAAAGATGCTGTGGTAGGGGGCTCCGGGAATTTTGACTACCTCGATTTCTTTAATGTGAACCTAAATCTAAGCCCACGGTAACTTGCCTCCACCGAAATACGACCGCCGCGGGCTTCGGGCTTAATAACACAAGCTAAGTCAGGTTCTTTTCTCAGGAATAAATGCGAAGTATCCCAGGTAGTATAAGCTACTCTATTCCTGTCTACGGACTTTGTAAAAAGGCAGAGTGTAAACTCAAAAAGTATTGAGATGTCATTGCGCAATACAATTACAAAGGCGCACTGATATTTCATGATTCATTGCGAACATTAAAAGTTCACCCCACAGTGGTCAGCCAGCAAGTACTGCCCCGGTCATCTCGAGATCTAAAAGTCCGCATTGTGCCCATTTGGTCCTCTTTGTGCCATGAAATGCGATGGTCGTCATACAAGTGGCTACAATGTTCCTCCTTGTCCCAAAAGCGCTAAATACTGGAAATGGAAAAGCGTTTGCCAATAGTGCATGCAGTAGCATCAGTATTAGCAGAGTCATTCAATGCTTCTTATGGTCACGAAACTGCCGCGTCAGTTTCATATGGAGCCAGCGGCCGCCGCCAGAAGCGCAGCTGTGCTTGAGAGGCGATGCGAACGCTGCTATCGCTGGGGTTGTGTGTGGGAAGCCTCGGTGTTTTAAGCTTTCTAAACTTCCGCAACGGTCGCTTTGCTTTCACGCTTTTACTTCTAGCACTCAGCATGCATAAATACATTTCTGAACGCGTTTTCTGTTTTAAAATGAGCACCCGGGAGGAGAAAAACTAGCTCAATTAAAACATGCAGCTCGCGGTGGTATCAGCAGAAAAAATACAAAAATTCGGGGATTAACAACAGAATACCAAGATATATAATTACGAACGCCGTAGCAGGGGACTTCTGTATGACTTTTGCCACCTGCAGGCACAGCTGTTTGCTCGTAAGTCGCTCGCTGTACGCCGCCGGCCGCAAGTTGATTCGTCTCGCCTTCACGCTAGATGTTTGACAACAGTTGTGGCATGTAGAGAAAGACACAGTTTGACCTGTACTTTATTTCAGAAGACATCATTCTCTGTGAAGCATATTCTACGCAACGTTTCTTCCACCTGCACCGGCAACGCACTCACACCGGCCGCCGGCCGGCTTGGTGCCGACGACGTAGCGAAGCCTACTTCGTATCGCTTCGTAGTTGTAGCAGGTAACTCTGCGGGAATACAACCGCTGACGAACAGCTTACTTTTGTTAACGCTGGCAGTGTTCTTCGTAGTTCTTCCTCATTCGGCACATTGAAGCGAGTTATCCGTGGCGTCCGGGCTCGAAGGCTTGCACTTGTTTGGGTCCGGAAGCTCGTTAGGGAAGAAACGTGGGTGAGCGCGCTCGCTCGCTCGCTGCGTGCGCTGCGAGAGTTGCACTTGACTCTCATAACAGGTTCTATTCGTTGTAATAGTGGTTCGCTTTCACTCTGGCGTACAACCGATATGACTTGTTTTAGTCTAGCCGACAGGGCCGAGCAGTGCAGCACTTAGCAGGTGATCGGCGCGCAGTTACACTCCCCGTTGGTCCCTTTCTTGCGAGGCGTTTGCGTACGACACGCACTACGGTGCGGTCTAAACAGGGCGTCGGCGACGCTCGGACCTCTTCACAGGCTGACTCGCGTGGTCGTTTGCATGGTGGTCGCACTGTAGATGAGCGAGATCGAGGTTTGCGCTTTGTGAGATACGAAGGAAGTCCTTCAAAAATTCTTGGAACGGTGTCAGCCTTCAGCGTTGGTTTGTCGCGTTTCTGCGACACGGAGTCGCCGTTGATGTTAAAATCATACGCAGTGATAATGTCCGAGGCGTCGAAATGGTTCGCACACACACGTGTATACTACGACTCAAAGTTAATTATCACCGCTTTCTTGCAGCGTTATGGCCCGCTTCCATTTCTCGCGCTGCTGCTTGTCTAACGGTAAACAAAACGACACCTTTTTGTTTCCCTTGTAGCCGGAACGGCACCCCGGCACGCAACATCTGTTAGGCATCCTAGTCCTGCGACAGCGTTTCCTCTAACTTGAACATATGATATCCAGCAGCTTGTCTCGCACTGCGCGAGTACGAGGACGGCGCAGACGATCGCCTCTGTGGCGCAGCGGCGGCGCGTTGCGGCATTTTCGAGCAGCGTATGAAGCGCGCCCATAGCGTGACGGTGCAGTTTCGTGACCATAAAGAGAATTGAATGACTCTGGTATTAGCAAGCCGGTTTTGTACATACATTTCTAGCGTTATTTATTTATTTATTTCCGATCTGAGGTAATGCATTATACAAACACCTTAGTTGTATTCCCAACGAACCCTGCTAACATATACCACAAAATATCTTGTTCTTGCCAGCACGCTATGCTTCACGCCGGCTCTGCAAAAAAACTCGGGAAGCAGCAGGCTGCTGCAATATCCCACCGCTACGGCAGCGTAGAAGCCAAGAAATAACCCCGATTAAAAACATTTCACATCTTGTGCGGAATGCTGCAAACTGTCTGGCGCAGTATATGTCTAGAAAAAATGTCAATTCGCAGCCATTCGTCGACTTTGAGATAACGCCGACACACAGCGCTCTCCTTTCTGCGTACTGAGGTGAAGTGACATTCTCAGGGCGTGTGTACTGTTTCTTTTTGGTTCTCTTTTATTTAGTGCCGCGTCACTGCGTACGTCATCGCGGGACTTTTGAATTCTTAAAGGTCCGTAGGGCACGCGGTGTAATTTACGCGAACTAAACCACCGGTGTCCAGAAGAGCTACTTATGCCAGGATCGGAGGCCCTGCATGATTTCTGCACCTCACCTTGTTTTGCAATGGCTCCGTGATCGGCCCAAATTTAACAAAGCTACGATGTCATGCGATGACGTCATATTGAAGTCATTATGACGTCACAAGTTTAGGTGTCTATGACGTCATGATGACGTAACATGGTGACGCCATCATGACTGTCTGATACCGATGATGATGCCGTCATTACATAATGGTGTCTCGTGACATCATGCTGACGCCGCGGGACGCTGACGATCCATTGTTGCGTTTGATGATGCATCTAAGCTTTTCGCCTTTAAAAACTTGTTTGCAAACAACAGAAACGCGGGTGTGCGCTAAAGGAACAAAAATTTACGCCCAGAAGGTAGAAGAACGTAAGCACAAAAAATCTATGGTAAAGCTTTTCGTGTGATTTCTTTTGCAAAAAAGATATGAACAGCACCATTTCCCGCAGATAAATTTTTCACATTTTGCAATTGCATATAAAGGATCTCAAGACTGATTAACCATGTTTAACCACAGTGATTTATGCAACGGTTACCCATAAGCTTGAAGAAATATGCAGACGTGATCTGCACAGTAACATGAGCAATGACGGGAGACTTTGAAGTCGAACTTTTTCAGCAGTGCCAAGTTGTATTTGGCTCCGTTTACAGTACAAGTGCATAGCACTCGGTGATCATACATATTTTGGGACAGCTTACCACTCACCCATAGTAGAATATGCTGTGCGTCAAGTCTCCTCTGTTCTTATATAACTCGCTCAATGTGGAGAGGTTGATGTATATAGCACCTCGGTTACACCATTCCTCTACATTCTGCAGCACGAAAAAAGAAGGTATGGCTAAGAAAAAACAAAAACGTACTATTAGAGAAATTAGGAGCCCTAGCACAATCGGGAAAAGCGCGGCAAACAAAGCTTCACTCGTGTGTGCTTGCCGTATTGCTTAATTTATTTATATTAACCGCGTTGCGCAATGCTACCTCGTAATTATTGGCATCCTACTAGCATAGAATTGGACCATTATCTACGTGCTTAGCTGCGCAGAACTTCAGTAGTACAGGCAACCACGACGCTCATGCGTTCAATTCAGGTAGCAATGGAATGTGGCAACGTGAAATAACAAATCACTTCGATCAAAGTCAGATTGCCATATCAGAAATGACTGATCGCCGACAAGATCGCGATAGGGGAAGCCACAATGATTGGAAACGGCGCATACAAATACGCATGTCACCGGATCACCTTCGGGTTCTGCATTTATGCCCACTCGCCGGCGCCGGATATTTCGCGTGCGTTGCCGCAACCGATGTTGGTCAGTTATAACGAGCTATGCTTGCAAAATCAGCACCAAGCACTCCGTAGAGGTGGTTAAACAGCCACGCTGAATCGCGTGGGCCTGGTATTTATTCTTGAGCTGCGAAATCTCACACGTCGTTGTTTTCCTCCGATGTTAGCACTGCTGATAAGTCAACCATTAATAGCGATTTGTTTTCGCAAGGATGAAAAAGAAAATCAAGAGAGATGTTTCGACACATGCTAGATTGATTGATTTATTGAAATAACTTTAATGAGGTCCTGCAGGATGTGCCCTAGCGCACAGTGGGCGACTCCCACGTCGGGACCATCAAGCCAAGCCTGTCGGCCGCTTCGCGGGCCTGCTGGACAGCCCAAAGCTGGCCAACCAGGAACGGGCTGCGGGTGACCGCCTCCCGCCTGGCCATGGAGGAATCGGGGCTTGATTTAACGCACCCCCAGACCACGTGTGCTAATATGGACTTCTTCCCGCATGCGGGGCACACGTCATCCGGGTAGTTGCCTGGGTATATTGCATGTAGTATACAAAGATTCGGGTATGTCTCCGTCTGTAGCAATCTAAAGGTAAGCGCCTGAGGCCCATTGAGTCTCGAGTGAGGAGCAGGGTGTTCTCAGGATCTTGATATTTTTCAACAATACATTGACAGCGTTGAACTGTAATGGTATGGAACTCAAAGGTGTGCCGCCTCGTTCCCCTTCAGCCCCTCGTGCCCAGGGACGCATGTCTCACACGTGTACGCCATCGTAGTGCTTCGGCGCTTCAATATCTTGAATGGAGAACTTCATCTTGGTCTTGTTGGTATTGCGTACTGTATGACATTCGGCCATGTTGTCGTGTTCGTGCCTCTCTTGCGTGTGTTGTTTTCACTAGTGGCAGAATGGCATGAAACACGGGGCTGTTGTATATTAAACGAATAACCACGACATTAGAAAAAAAGAAAAGTGGTATCTGGGTCACAAGTCACGAAAATGCGTCAGGAATGACGCTGTTCCCGTCAGCAATGGATTACACACTAACTCAGCGCTCCAAGCATAGGTGGAAGCAAACATACCACAACAGAGTAAATATATGCGGCGAAAATAGGACACGCGTATGTTGAGAGGAAAATGGCAGCTTTTCGCGCCTGAGGCTGATAAACGAACACGTATCACGGTTGCCATTTGCCATGCAGTTGCCCGCTCAACTTCAATACCGCGAGAGTTCCGGCATGTTTCACGCCAGGAGCGCTTTGTCAAAACACGCATGTACCCCGTCTGACTTTATATTCACGCTAAACATAATCTTCGCGCCGCTTCCAAGGTATACGCAAACAGGTACCGAAGCTCCATGGACCATCGCTGCCCGAGGTGATTGGCATGAAATCTAAAATTCTACCCGGCAAACTGAAGCGGTGTCTCCTACTACCTGGTGCAATACAGCTCACACGCACTCTAATCGCACGAAGCTGATTTGACTCCTCATTCTGGGGAGTGAAATATATATTGCTGAAGCCGTCAAAACACATTTTTTTAGTGAATCTGTTCGTGAAGGCTGTAGTAGCAGAATACGCCTATGACATGTATTTCTTTCTTTCTTTGTCGTTCACAGCCCGCTTCTAGAATACCTTCAGAGACTGAACGCAATTAAATTCGTAAGTGAGTATGCAGGACGCCGAACATTTTACACGGTATCACATTACACCGTGCACGATGGTGGGAGAGCTTCATAGGTTATTAAGCTGCAAAATTTCAACCTATTTTTTCTTCGCCGATGTGAGCACGGGATATTACCTAACCAATGAAAGGGCTTTGTTCCCGCGGGTATGAAATAAATGAAAGTCGCGGTCCGACATGCACATAGCCTGATTTTTGGAACAGCAATCTCGCCGTGTAGAACCACAGGGTACATAACAAGAGTGCAGTTTTATTAGTTTTATATAAAACCTGAAATCCTTACCTACGTCCTTTCCGGAAAGAAAAGTTACTATTGTCGAGAACATTTCAGTATGGCTTTATTGCGCGTTAGCGTGGAAAAATAAAAAAAGGGAGCTGCATTTCTGCAAGCTAGCCTGGATAAAATGGCGAGAAGATTCCGCATATATTGTTGTGTGTGCCACTTTATAATAAATGTGTAAAGAGGTTTCTTGGGCGAGCCGAACGAACGGGTGGTAGCTCGGAAAAGTACGCAGGTAGAACAAGATGGTGGTGTTCCAACGCCGATCTCGTGCCTTTCTCTCGCGATGATGATAGCTGAGCCCGTGTCTTCAATGTCTTCCTTTCTTCATTATAATTTCCCCCGTCGAGAAAGATGAAGCCACCTTGGCGATCTAACAGGTGGGAACAAGCGGGTCGAAGTACGGCTTGAGGCGTTCTACGTGAACGATATCACGTCCACGCCGACGACGGTCGCTGGGCGGCGTAAGAGGTTCAATGGCGTAGTTGACGGGTGAAGTACGCTCGACCACGCGGTAGGGACCATGATAATTTGAGAGTAGTTTGGGAGACAAACCAGGAGCGGACGGCGATACATGCAGCCACACAAGTGCTCCAGGAGCGAACGTTGCGGCAGGAGGATGATTGTCATCGCGGGTCTCTTTCTGGCGCTGTTGGTCGGCCGTAGTAAAGTGTTTGGCTAGTCTGCGGCACTCTTCAGCGTAACGGGCGGCGTCCGACACGGGTGTGCACTCGGAGGCGTCTGGTGAGTATGGCAGCAAAGTGTGGATAGTGTGTGACGGCTGGCGACCGTACAGAAGGAAGAATGGGGAAAACCCAGTTGTGACTTGCGTAGCGGTGTTATACGCGTATGTCGCAAATGGAAGAACGAGGTCCCAGTTTGTTTGATCAGATGCAACATGCGTCGCAAGCATGTCACCCGAAGAGCCCAACGGGCAAGACGACCTGATGGATCCTTTAGCGAAGACAACCAGCATAACGCGTGGTGGTCCGTAACGACATCAAACGTACGGCCATAAAGGTATGGGCGGAACTTGACAAGCGCCCAAACTATCGCCAAGCATTGTTTCTCGGTGACGCTATAGTTCGACTCAGCCTTGGTGAGAGATCTGCTGGCGTATGCGACGACATACTCGGCGAACCCATGTTTTCGTTGTGCGAGAACCGCACCGAGGCCGACACCGCTGGCGTCAGTGTGAACCTCAGTGGCCGCTGTAGGATCGTAGTGCCGCAATATAGGTGGTGATGTGAGGAGACGACGAAGTGTGGAGAATGCATGGTCACACTCGGAAGACCATGACGAAATATCGGTGGCGCTGCTTAAAAGTTGGGTCAGAGGCGCAATAATAGAGGCGAAGTTGCGCACAAACCGGCGAAAGTAGGAGCATAACCCGACGAAGCTCCGTAACTGCTTCACAGTCGTCGGTTTGGGGAAGTCGGCGACAGCACGTAGTTTGGCCGGGTCTGGAAGTATACCGTCCTTTGATACGACGTGACCGAGAATCGTAAGTTCCCGTGCAGCGAAGCGGCACTTCTTGAGATTGAGTTGGAGCTGCGCATTCTTCAGACACGTCAGGACGTGTTTCAAGCGTTCGAGATGTGTTGCGAAATCTGGCGCAAAGACAACAATATCGTCGAGGTAGCAGAGACAGATCTGCCACTTCAAACCCCGTAAAACCGAGTCCATCATGCGCTCGAAGGTGGCAGGCACATTGCAGAGGCCGAAGGGCATGACATTAAATTCATATAGACCGTCGGGTGTCACAAAGGCTGTCTTTGGACGATCAACATCTGCTAGGGGCACCTGCCAATACCTAGAACGCAAATCTAACGATGAAAAAAACTCGGCGCCTTGTAAACTATCAAGGGCATCGTCAATCCTGGGCAAAGGGTACACGTCTTTTCGAGTGATCTTGTTTAGGCGCCGGTAATCCACGCAGAAGCGAATCGAACCATCCTTTTTTTTAACTAGAACGACAGGTGATGCCCATGGACTTTGTGATGGTCGAATAACGTCGCGTTGAAGCATATCGTCAACCTGTTCGTAATAACTTGGCGTTCCGCCGCGGAAACACGGTATGGTCTTTGTCGCACAGGCGTGTGGGAGCCGGTGTCGATGTAATGAAGAATGGTAGAAGTTCGGCCAAGGGCAGGTTGAGCAACATCGAAAGAATCGCGGAATCGGTGCAGTAGCTGGAGAAGATCAGATCGTTCCGATGGCGACAGTCCATCTGCGATCGACGAATCGAATAGTTCGGAAGCTGATACATCATAGGTGTTAAGGGCACTGATGGCGTCGAGGTCGCTACGAGATGAATCATGCTGCACAGTAAAAATTTCTTCCTTATCAATGGGCTGCACGCATCCATGAGATTCACCCTTAAACAGGTTGATGGGATACGGAAGGGGATTAGTGAGGCAGAGAGCACTGGTTCCATTCGAAATTGAAATTGTCGAATAAGGCAGAAGAAGTGGTTTCCGACTAAGCAAGAGGCTCGATGGTTCAAAGAATGCAGCTCCATCACACACGCCGTTGCAAAACACAGGGAGCAAAACAGCTGCTGTCGGGGGAATTTCGGCGTCTTCTTGTACGACTAGCTTGTGTGCGGCTTGATCATTGTGGCCGTAGGGCTGGTCGTACAACGGGAAGAGTTCAAGTGCGGATCTGGCACAGTCGATAACAGCCTGATTGCGCGATAGAAAATCCCAGCCAAGTATGACATCGTGAGAGCAGGAGGAAAGGACGATAAACTCAACAATGTAAGGGTCCTCCGCGATGATGAGTCGGGCAGTGCAGGCGGCTATAGGCCGAACAGGTTCTCCATTCGCGGTACGTAAGGACATCGCATCAAGAGGCGTGGTCACTTTTCGAAGCTTGCGACATAGTTTAGCGTGTATAACGGAAACGGCAGCACCGGTATCGACAAGAGCATATGTATGGGCGCCTTCTACGAAAACTTCAACAATATTCGACGGCAAAGTTCGAGGACTTGAGCATTTCGACAGCGCAGTTCTTGCCTCCTGAACTGCGGCGGCTAGTTTCCCTCATTTTCAGGTGCTGGTCGACGACGCATGGGTGACACGGAGCGGCGACGGGGTGAAGGTGCGCGACGAGACGTAGGTTCCAAATATTCACGTGAAGACGTGCTTGAGTGAGCATCCGAACTGTCAAAGCAAGAGCGGGGACGATCCATGTAGTTGTTCTGTGAACGGGTGTCTGTGTATCCCGGCACTCGACGTCGGCAGTGTCGGGCGACATGGCCAGGGCCACCGCATGCAAAACAGATCGGCCGGTTATCGCGCGTTCGCCAGGGATTTGTAGCGATAGGAGCACCCCATGTGACAGGGGGAGGAGTCGAGGCTACGGCTTGTGACACTCCATGGAATGGTGGGGGCTGTTGCTGTTGTAGATGCTGGCGCTTTACTGCCTCAGCATAAGTAAGAGGTGCGGCGACAGGGTGCTGCTGATTGGGTACCGGCAGGGCCTCCGAAATCTGTTCTTGAATGACGTGTCGGAGCACGGGAGCCAACGGGGTCGGTTGCCGCAGTTGCTGCTGCTGTGGGAACTCTTGGCGCTGAGCAAACGGCAGGAGTGAAAGCTGACGTGCCACCTCCTCACGCACAAAGTCTTTCATTTGTGCGAGAAGGTATGAGTGGTCAGGGACGACGTCCAGTGCAGCGAGCGGTTGGTTAGCCTGAGATGAACGTCGGGTGAGAGCTCGTTGCCTTCTCAATTCGTCGTAGCTCTGGCACAAAGTTACCACTTCGGACACCGTACCAGGAGACTTGGCAAGGAGCATTTGAAAGACATCGTCGTCGACACCCTTCATAATATGCTGTATCTTCGCACTTTCGCTCATTGAGGCATCGACGCGCCTGCAGAGATCGATTATGTCTTCGATGTAGGCGGTAAACGTTTCACCTGGTTCTTGTGCCCGAGTACGCAGCCGTTGTTCTGCGCGTAACTTCCGCACGGCAGGGCGACCGAAAACTGCGGATATTGCCTCCTTGAAAGCGGACCAGTTCTCGAACTCGGACTCGTGGTTAGTATACCATAGCTTCGCCACGTTAGCCAGGTAAAAGTTCACGATGCCTAATTTAGCAGCGTCATCCCACCTGTTGGGTCCACTAACTTTGTCGAAGGACGACAGCCAGTCCTCGACGTCCTGATCTTCCGTTCCCGCAAATATCGGGGGGTCTCGCTGGCGAACCGAGCCGGGGCAAACGGCGGCCGCGAGAGGTGGTGCCTGTTGGGAAGCGTCGACTTGCATGGTCGGCTGCAATGTGCGGGATCGTAGTTCCAGGGTGCAGGCGATGTGGGTACCCCGCACCTCCACCAAATGTAAAGAGGTTTCTTGGGCGAGCCGAACGAACGGGTGGTAGCTCGGAAAAGTACGCAGGTAGAACAAGATGGTGGTGTTCCAACGCCGATCTCGTGCCTTTCTCTCGCGATGATGATAGCTGAGCCCGTGTCTTCAATGTCTTCCTTTCTTCATTATAAATGCAACATCCATACAACGCACGATGCAAACTTTATTGAACTGAGCCTGACTAAAAATGCAGAAACGAAAGTATGTGTTCTGTAATCGGATGTCCATACATTTGTCTGTACACAGAGAAAATTTTGGGGTCGAAAAAAAAATATATGTGAAGTCTGCTGAAAAGAATGCTATGGAGCACTGAAAGGAACTGTGAGAGGTGTGCAGAGTTCGGTAAGCAGCGAGCAGCCACATGCAGCTCATACTTCGCGCCACTGTTCTTACTTGTCAGCCGCACTGGATATTGCATCTCAACATGCGTACCAGCATAAAGAAACGCAGTGCATGAGCACCATGCCTGCACACCATCGTCACCTTTGCTTACACCGGAAAAATATATTGCTGAAGCAGCGAGAGATAGCGAACATAAGCTGTACCCACGTGGGCAAGTGACCAAGATAAATGCCGGATGTCACACGATGTGAGATATATAATAGAAAACTTCGTTTTCGGGAGGTCTCCGAGAAGTTGAACATGAAGCCACGCGCAATACCGAATAGGTAATGCATGAATCGGCATAAAAAGTGTGGTTCTTATCGCTGACTGTCGAAGTCTGTTCCGCCCTGCATACGTGAAAGAAAACGTCTCATGTGGGAAGGCAATCTCATGCAAAGTGAGAGCCGACGCGACAACGCAAACCAGACGAGGTGTGAGCAACAGTGAGCCAAAAAAGAAAAGAAAAAACCAATTGCATGAAACATGAGGTTAATGTACCATTGAAAGCTACCGCGGCATTTGGAAAAAAGAAAGGAGCCATCTACATCTGAACTTATCAAAATGTCTCAGGAACGATGCTGTTCCTGTGAGCGATGGATTATGCCCTATTTACGGACTTCTGACATCAATGGAAGAAAATACTATATAACAGAATGTGATATGCGGCGAAAACGTCGCGCGTGTGGTTTAAGAGGAACGTGTCAGCAATATGCGACAGCGGCTGATAAGTGAAGACTTCTCTCGGTTGGCATCTGTCTTGCAGTTGGTAGCTTCACTTCGACAACACAAAAGTTCCTGCACGTTTTACACCAGCTACGATTTGTGAAAAGAAGCATGCACAATATACGACTCAAGCTGCTTCGCACTGAAGATTAACTTCACGTCATTTCCAAAGTATACGCAAACTGGTAGCGAAGCTTCCATATAAGCCCACATGCCAGGACAACGGTGGCATGTAACAAACGTCGCCGTCTACGAATATTGGGGTTCACTAACAGCAAGTAAAATTTCTTTTTTAATTGATAGTGACGCCAGAAGGGTAAACGGTGACCACGTCACGCTTTGTCGCTTGTGGCACGAAATTACGGTACTTCTTAAAGATGCGGCTCGTTTTCTTGCCAGTACGAGATGGCACAACAGAAAGTTTTACTCACCGCTTTAAAAACCCGTCGATGCGCGAATGGCAAAATTATTTTTTGAATGAAATCAATGAAAACCAACCAGCAGTGCTTTTTTTACGGCAAAGGCTACGGTCTTCGTTCAGGATTTTTCAGGCTCTGTCCTAAAACATCCGAAGCGCCCTTGAAGTTGCAGTATTTGTGAAAACGAAGGCCGGACATGTTTGCCTGATTCTAATGCTTCTTTACATTTGGCGTCGTTATACTCCTCCGCAAGGAAAACTCACAGAAAGATGAGAAAACGTGAAAAGAACAAAAGAAACGATATTGGATCTGTGCTGCCGACATATGTTTTCTGTCCTATCGTGAAAGCGATACTAAAAATAAAAAAACGCTTATGTCGGTCAGGAATATTTTCTGTTGAGAGGGCAGCAGCAACAACGCACTTTTTAGCTCATGACTCGCTTTTATGCACTCGCAGAATAAAAGTGGTATTCGACACTTTTTTGGGTGCCCTGACTTGCCACGTATATGACTGTCTTTAAAGAGACACGTCAACTCTCTTTTTAGATACTTATACTATTTTCGTAAAGTGTTGTGTCCCAAAAGAGAGTTAACTTGTCTCGTTAAAGAGAGTCATAACGTTGCAAGTCAGGACTCAGCGAAAGGAGTCACACATACCCTTTTTTTCTTAGAATACGAGGCGCATTCCCAATCAACCTTAACAATCCTCCCTCCACGCCCCATTACTTTGCCGGCACATATTCATTGTCGCCATGGTTGAAGCAACATTATACTACTGTTGAACTTAACACATTGAGCAGTAAGAGCGAAATTGCGCTGCACGTTCGTTTGTTATTATTTCGTGAATTGTAGGAACGCTGATGGCTATTGCCAAGTTACTACAAGTATTCAAACACCCTAATATTACCCACCATTTCGGCCATATCTCGTTAAATATTGCAGAGATATATGCAGGGTCTGTCGCACTGAGGTAGCCACTTTAAATCACATGCTCCGTGATTTTAGCGAAAACCCGCAAGGTGCTAACCACGGAATCATTCCGACGCGGCAGGCCGCTGCCTTGCGCAGTGCCTTCCTTTGCGACCAAATGTGGGCCGTCCAGCAGGCCCGCGAGTCACCGGACAGGCAAGACATCTACATCCCCACGTGGGAAACCTAAGGCCCCGTCGGGGAAGGCTCTGCATCGCTATCAACGAAATTGTTACCTACCAAATACAGTCACCGGCTTCAAAAAGACGCTAAAAATCGAATGCGAAATAGACTCTCCAGTTTCGCGTACGTTAGCACAACGTAAGCACAACGTACGTGAACTTCTTATAGGATCGCGATTGCGCTCATAGAAAGGAGCCTCCTCAACTGCCACTACGCACGTGAGATTCGCTACCGTGTGTTGCACAGTCTAAGTACGCCACGGGATCCGCCCGCGTCTATCGCGATATCTCGAAGCATTTATTCTTGGTGCAGCGAAAAAGACAATAAAAGATGGCTGATCCCTCTGTCGTAGGAATCGGTATAAGACGAAAGTGAAACGCCTCGTGACAGAAGTAGTTCATTTTAAGTGCGAATGCACTTTATAAGCGACCCTGAATCCGCCGTCCCATAGCAACGGCGCGAGGAGCGGAGAGGAGCGTCTGTAGCAACGGCGCAGCGACGTCACGCCCCACGTGACTGCGCGCGCTCCGCTCTCCGCTCGGTGGCTGCGCGCGCCCCGCGCATTGCCTGTGGTGATGAAGGCCGGCTGCGAGACGCCGAACGAAAGCGTGCGAAGCGAGCCGAGCACTCCGAAGCCGATCTGGCGCGGGGACGCGCGATGCGTGAGCGAGCGCGGGCCCTCGAATTCGATCGGCCGGACGCGCGCTTCAAGCGAGACTTCCTGGACCGCAGCTTCGGATATAGCTGCGCGGTGTGCGATCGACTGTGGTTCGACAACAACCTGAGCCCCATCTCGGGCGTGCGCAACGCCGCCAACAAGTTGAACGCGTTGCGGGTTCTTTGGAACGAGTTCGGAAGACAGATCATCATCATCAGTAAAAGTGCTTTGCACTTAAAAACGGCCAGACCTCCGCGGGTCGGCTGGCGCGTGCTCTCTCGCTGCCGTCTCCTTCGCTCGGCTCTGCAGTTTAGTCGCGCCCCCCCCCCTCATAGCATCACCCCGTGCTTCGCACTTCCTCATACTCCCCTTCGGGGAAATGCGGTTTTTTTTTATAGTGCATTGGTAAATGAGAGCTTGTACAATGTATATTGCCGTTTGGCAGATAGAGCACCGCTTCATGTGGACGCACCCACGTTGCCGCCTAGTGGCACATCTCCGTCCCGACGACTAAAGCCTATGATCATGATTTAACTCTTGCGGTAGCTGAAGTTGCCAAGAAATACCTGGACACCGCATATGGTGAATCCCGCCCAAAGAAGAGATCAAAAAGCGCATAATAAAGAATGATACTCGATATGCACTTCTTCAAAGCGTTAAGAAACGCGAAGAAAAACGCGACGAGCGTCATGTCTTCCCTCTAGTCTAGCCGTTAATTCTCAGCGGGCGAGCGGGGAACGCGGCCCGTCAGGCACACGAGCGTCGGAGAGCTATTTTTCTATATGGATGGATGCCAAAGCCGCCATCCCGCGGTGTCTTAAAGCGTTGACGACATTACACTTCTGTGGGAAACGCGCCGAATGGGGTGGTCGTAGCAACGCCGGGTTGCAGGACCTAATGGGGGAGGCAACGACGATTTTTTTTTTACCCTTGTGGCACACATGTCAGCGCCTCGTTGTAAAGGTTTGGTTAAGAAATGCTTCGCAATAAAAAAAAAATCACAGCATATCCACGGAGTGAATGATGATGAGTGGGCGAAGCTGCGGAGGTTCATCGGTAAACCGTGAATCTTCCGTGAATTCTGCCCAGTACATCATCACCGACGTGAGATCGGGCGCGTTTATACTAAAGGCTCGATGAGTTATGACGACTTGCAGCGCACTTTAATTTTACATGTACGCTGTTCATTGTTTAGAAAACCATTGTTTAGAAAACATGTGGCGCCTTTCGTTAAGCAGCTGGCGTCTTTTCGTTTTGCTTTAGAAACATCTGGCGTTCTTTCGTTTTGCTTTTACAAAACATCTGGCGTCTTTTGTTGGTTTATTTCATCAATCAAATGCGTTTTGAACAAAATTTTTATTGTTTAATCACGCACGGGAGAAATCTCACAAGGCACTACCTTGGAGGTAAAGAATGGCTGCTAATGGGAATGAGAGACAGAGGAAGTCGGCTTTTAGCTAACGCTGCGAATTTTTTATTGTTCAACAACGCACAGGAAAAATCTCCCACCGGCACCACCTTGCAGGTCAAAGCGTAAGACTGGTTACATACTACGCTACGAGGGACGAACGGGTGCCGCTATAAGGAGCTTCGCCCCTAAAAAGCTGTCTGTAAACAACGGAAACGCGGGCGCCCGCTGCAGGAACACAAATTGACGTCGAGAGGGGCAGAAAAACGTAAGCAGAAAAGAAGCGCTCCTAAAGCTTTGCCTGCGATTACTTTCACAAAAGACAGATGAATTGCGCAATTTTCAGCAGATGTACATCGCATTCGGAAATTGCAGCTAAGGGATGTGAAGATCGAATAAACAAGTTTAACCGTGGGTATTTAAATAGGGGTCGCCCATGAGCTTGTACAAATATGCAGGCACGACCTGCAATTTGACATCAGCACTGTCGGAGGCTTTTAAGGATAACCTTTGTTAGCAGTGGAAACGTAAGTTTGGCTTCATTGGCACTTCCATTCTGCTTCGGCATGATGTTAGACACACATAGCGATCGTTTACTGCTCACCCACAGTAGATTATACGGCGCCTAAAGCCGCTTCCGTTCTGATATATCTTGCTCGATGTGGAGAGGTTGAGGTGCACAGCACCTTCCTTGGCTATTTCATTCCTCTGCATTCTGGGGAGCTGTATTGTACACGTTCTGTGACAGAACGGAACGAAACGTCACGAGAGGACGAGAGGGAGCAAACAGCCTATAAGCGAGCTGAGGAAATTCGGAAATGTTTTTAACGCATGAAGAAACATAGAATTATTTAAACGGAACATCAATGCTGGCAGGAATTGTTCTTGAAAGCTTGAAATTGATGCACGCGATGACTTTACCAATATATGTGTGTTAGTGTCTTGATTGGACGCAAGTGGTGTCGCAGTTTCACGAGACGCTGGGTATTGGGCGGGCTGGTTGTGATTTTAGCAAACCGTTGGCGCGGGGTTGGATTAAGCGAGACACATTGCCGCTAATTCGATTCTTCGATCCGAGCGCTTACGTTTCGATCCAATCCAAGTCGCCCGGAGACCGTTCTGTATCTCTTCTATCGAACGGCACGGTGCCTCCGTCCATTCTGTGCCCGTTATTCGGCAAAATCATTGATAGCCTTCTCTTTTCCGATAGCTATTCTCATGACTCACCGTCAGACGAGCCTCGACCAATCCCGTGCTCATCCCTCTCATCTCTTCGTAACGTTTCTTTTCGTTCTGTCACAAAACGCGTACAATATAGCTCCCCTGCAACACGAAAAGGAGGTATGGTTAAGAAAAAAATGTACAAATAAAGAAATCACAGTTTCCCCACAAGGGCGAAGCAATAAATGTGATAGCAACAAATTGTGATGTTATACGTAGTGAGGCTGGGAGCTAACTGCTTTGTATCTGATTTCACCTAACTCTAAAAACCGTTGGTGTAAGAGAATACGGCCGCTCCAGGGAGAGCTACTGTGTCCACATGATCATTTCGCGTTGAGAGCGAAGCAGGTAGAAAGGGCTATGCTAGCCGCCCGCTGATGGTTCCAGAGATAGCGCGCATGCCTGCGATAGCGACCGCACCCTTAGAATCAAACTTCAAAGTTTCTGCTCGAGCGACAGCCGCCCCCCCACCCCCCTCGCGACTTTTCATGCTCGTTCAAGACGGGCGGGGCGTTTTCTCTCTGCTTCGATGGCAGAGAGGAAACACCCCACGGAATCGCATGCGCCCTCCGAGCGACGGAAATGGGCCGGCTCCTTTGAACTCTGCTTCCGCCCTGTTCGTCGCCCGCGCTCGCGCGCTTTTACCCGCGGTAGAACATACGATGCGTAATTAGGGGGGGGGTGTTATCAATTTGGACTTTAAACGCGACATGACGGCGACGGCAAAAGCCAGTCGATAGTGTCCATCGCAATAAAAAATTAGGTGAGCTAGCCCTATCGGGAAATGCGGGGCAAGCGAAGCTTGGCTTGTGCGAGCGTAACGTACTACTTTATTTATTTCAATTGCATTGCGCAATACTAACTATTAACTATTCTCATCCTCCATGGCGAGGAATTGAACCTTTATCCACGTGCTTAGCCATGCAACACTTCAGTTGCTACATGCAACAACGACGTTCGTGCGTTCATATCCAGGCAAGAATGAAGTATGAGAACGTTAAATGACAAATCACCTTTAATAGAGACCAGCTTGTCCTATCAGAAACGACTGATCGCCGATGAGCCCACAATCGAGGGACTCACAATTGCTAGAATACGGCGCGTACAAACACGCATGTACACGACGTACCTTCGAAGGCCTCATTTGTGAACGTTCGCAGGCGCTGGGTTTTTCGTGCGCGAGGCTACCACAGAAATCGGTGAGTTATAACAAGCTTCGCTAGCAAATCACCATCGAAGAGCTCCGTGCAGATGGTCAACCAGCGAAGCTAAAACGTCTGGCCCCGTTGTTTATTCTTCAGCTGCGAAGTTTCTTAAACCGATTTGTTTTTCTCCGATGTAAGCACAGCCGAGAAGTCGACCATTGAAAGCGTTTTCTTTTCACGAGCATGAAAAATAGTTTAAGAGATGTTGGGGCATGTAGTAAAGGAATTTATGTTTTGCAGCAACAAACTCACAGCGTGAAGCGGAACGGTATACAATATACTTTCGCTTCTGTTACCATTATTTGAAACATCAACGCGTTATTTATCCTTTTATTTCCTGAAAACTATATTTATTGCTCCAGTGAAGAACATTTTGGCATTACTCGAATATTATTTTACATTAAGAATTACAAAGGGGGGCAGCATTTCTGCAAGCCTCGTAAACAAGCGACAAACTAGTAGCCCACGTAAACTGGCGACAAGGTTCTCCTTATGCTGGAATCCCGCACGTGTGTTGCATATCATATCCATATTCCATAAACACAAGCTATTTTGAAGTAAGCCTAACTAGATAATAATGAAGAAACGAAAATGCATGTTCTGTAATCTCATGCACAGACGTTCGCCTGCTCACAGAGAAAACTTAAGGTTAAAAAAAAAGTCAACGAAGTCTGCTGAAAAGAATGTTACGAAACACCGAAAAAAACTGTTACAGGTGCGCAGAATTCGGTACGCAGCGAGGAGGAGCATGGAGCTCATACTTCGCACCACCGTTCTTAGCAGTCAGCCGCACTGGATAGTGCATCTAAACACGCGTACTGCCGTAAAGAAACGCAGTGCATGCGCACCATGCCGCCCGCCATCGGCACTGCTCTTCACCTCTGTCGAAAACAAACATTTTTGAAGCACTCCGAAATAAAGAACGTAAGCTGTCTTGGCGTGTGCGAGTGGATAGGAGAAATGCCACGTGAGGTGGGATGTAAAAAAATGTTTTCTTTTTAAGTTTCAGCGAAATTGACAATGAAGCTGCGCGCACGACTTAACTGCGCACTGAAGAAGCAATGAATGATTCAGCATAAAAGAAATGGTATTTTTTTCTCGCCGATCTCATACGTGAAAGAAAGCTTCTCATGCGTGAAGGCAATCTCATGCAAAATGAGAGCCGACGCTTCCACAAAAACCACATCAGGCATGGGCAACACCGGGCCAGAAATAAAAACGATTTGCAAGAAACACGGCGTCGTTGTGCAACTGAAAAACAAACAAACAAACAAAAAATCTAAATCCAAGAGGCCTCAGCGTCACAATTTATGAAAATGTGTCAGGAACGATGCTGTTCCTGTCATCGGCGGATTGCACTCTGCGGCCGCACGCCAGACATAAAAGGAAGCAAACATCCTACAACAGAATAAATTATATTCGGTGAAAACACCGCCTGTGTGGGTTGAGAGGAAAATGTCAGTATTCCGCGCCTGCTTCTGATAAGTGAAGACATATCGCGGTTGCCATTTGTCTTGCAGATAGTGGCTTCACTTTATTACCAGCTGAGTTCCTGCAGGTTTCACGCCAGGTGCGCTTCGCGAAAACACGCATTTACATCACACGACTAAAACAGCTTTGTGCAAAAGATTATCTGCGCGCCGTCTCCTAAGTATATGTGAACAGGTAGCAAAGGCACCCACTGGGGAATGTAGGCAGTTGCTGCCTTGAAGAAGACGAGGTCAGTGGTCCAAGCGTTGGCTCCAGTGACACCCGAAACTTCCAGCACTATAAACCAAATTCTTTTAGTACTGAGGGGACCGCCGATTCGTTCATTTATTAGTAAGTAAAACAGAAGTAGACAGCCAAGTAAACAGAAGTGAACAGCCAATTAAAACAGAAGCGGCAGCGGCCGCACTTCAGTGGAGGCAACATGCCTGAGGCCCGTGTACTTAGATTTAGGCGCATGTCAATGATTCTAAAGTGGCCGTAATTTCTAATGCCCTCCAATGCGGCGTCCCTCATGATCACATTGCGATCTTGGGATGTAAAACCCTAACAATGAATATTATTAGAACAGAAGCAGGTTTATGGGTAGGCTCTTAACAATGATAAAAAAATGATGCCGTTTTGAATAAACAAGACCAGAGAAATATTAGTGCAATTTTCCCCTATTGCTTGGTCTTCAAGCCACAGATTAGTTGCATATATTTGAACAAATAATGCTGCATTGAATGCGCATACATTATAGTTTATGTTGAAAAGATAGAGTTCTTGCTAGAAAGACACTTCGGACATTTCTTCAAGCTACAGATCGAATTTGATTGGTAGGAATTAGACAATACAAGTCTTCATTCAGATAGTGAAATCTAGTTGAAGATGAACACATGAGCTTTATTTTGTTGCGAGATATCTGCTTTTGTCAAGGGTACACCAGAACGCGCACTACGCATCAGAATTACTAGCAGAAATTTGCGCGTAGCATTACCGTAGATGCCGGGCAGCATTAACAGCGTGCTGGCCGCGTGCTTGTCATCAAGCATGCAACTTCGCAACTCCGCATCTGCAGGCACGCCGAGCATTGCATTGCGGTGCCTTGATGCGCAGCAGCCCATCAAGGTGGGTGGAAGACACACACGCCCATCGGGTGAAACGAAAGAAAGCCTTAAAACAATGTATTCTATCTGCGAATAATGTGGCAGATGGCTACCTGAAGCGCCATATCAAAAGTGTAAAAGTGGCCAGAAAGTAGCGACGGAGCCAATAGGAAATTTTCGTTGCCAAACTGTGTCGAAAAGCAGACAGTTCGGCGCAAGGTTCCCACCAACGGCAGCCGCGGCTTAGTTGAATGTTCCTGGATGTAACGTTCTTTTTTTTTTCTCAACGTGTACTATGCTTATCATTTTTGTCTCATTTGATGCTGTCGTTTATAGATTTTTAGGCGCATGTAACTATTAGCCGGAGAGCTTTTCCACCTCCCGTCAAAACTAAATAGTTTAGGTATTCTATCTCGAAGGTATCTCGCAATCATGTGTTGGTATACACAGCGGTACAACTGGCGCTAACGTATGGTTCAGTTTTTGTCATGTCACGCCAGTTTCTTATAGGTTCATTTTGGATTACAACATATGTTGGATGCTCTCACTGCAAAGGTAGCCATATTGTGCAGCATATTGTCTTTAGAGGTACGGGCTAACATTGGAAATTTTGGTCTTAACACTCTTCTACTTGCGTATTATTTATTCGCTGTCGTCTTCACAACTACTCGCCTTTCATTTAGCTTCGCCTGTTTCGCATAACTATGACTAAGGGAACATATACATTTAGATCTGTGATTCAAAATTCAGAAGCATTTATTAACTGACGTTTGCAAGCGCTTCAAAAATTGTACAATAGGCTTTGCTCCGAGTGAGTAGATAAAATAATGAGCCACCGCAAAATAAGAACATATCGTATCCGAAGGGCCATCCTGCACTCAAAATTCATACAGGCGTAGACTACTGTCAGTTAGCTTATTCCAACGTCCTATCGTTTCATTTGTAGTGGGAGCTGATTTTTACGCGCCATTATCCATGCAATCCATCACATTCGTCAAATGCACGCGCTTGCTTGCTTCTCCTTTTACGAAATAAGTTGGTTCATATATCTGGACTAAAATTGGCCGAAACAAAATGTGAGTTGTCGCGAACGTGTCTGGCTTTCTCTTTCGTTCGTGTGGAACATGTTGTCCGGATGACGCTAACGCCCACTAACTTCTAGAACGACCAAAATAAACGCGCTTTCCCTCGACGCCGCTTTCGGCGCCCTTCAAATACTAGCTCCGTCTAGTCTGAAATAAACTCCGGATTGTTCCGGCGCTTTCACCTCGATACGTTGTAATCATGTTTATTGACGTCTGGCGCGGAAGCGAGACGCTTCGTTTGTTATTACATTCAGCGTCTGCGTGTCGCAGCCTACATTTACAACACATACGGAGCCGTTAAAGGCGGTGGCGCGTCTTATGCAATCTCTCTGCTCAGTGGCGCAAATCGTAAGGATGTCCGCACGTGTCTCCGAAGTGCTCAAGTTCTCTACTACTGCCAAACAACGGGTAACGACGAAGTATCTGCCTTTGCTTCAATATACTGTAATGCACTCGCGTTCGCGTGACTCAATATATAAAGCAGAAAGTTGAGCTAGTTCGAACTTCGAATATGACGTTTTTCATCGCTAAAAGCAAGAACCTGTGTTCTTATGTTCCTGTCTTTTCGTCTTCTCTGCTGCGTTTCCATATCATATTCCCCTTAGTGAAGTTGCTGTCAGTTGATATTAAACCGAGTAAGTGCATTTGCCGCTTTCACAGGAGGTGGAAGGCTTGTGTAAGTGGAACTGTCTTGTTGTACCCGATGATTGGACTACATTGGCACTTACGAAGAGCCCTAGGATAAATAAACGGGGGGAAATTTTCGCTTTCATAGAGCTGTTTGTATTCAAAGCTGCAAAAAAAATGCCTGCACAATTTCTCGGAAAGAAATGACAATTTTCGTCGACTGGGCAGTTTTTTCACAAATTCTTAAATTCCTTGCAGTTTCGACTACAGTCGTGTGGATGACATTTTTTGTCTCTTTCATGAACCTTTGTCAACTTCAAGGGATTTCACAGAACTCAGTGGCCAATCTCGTTGTATTAATGTCATTGTGAGTATGGGCCAGCGAACTTAACGACTACGGTGTTGCACTGCTAAGCTCGAGAAATAGTTTAGCTGCCTCGACATGGCAGCAGCATTTAGATAGGGACGAAATAGAAAAACAAAGAGGAAAAACACGTGCGTGCTCGGATTAACGAGCACATTAAGGAACATCAGCTAGGACCGCCACGGTGGTCTAGTGGTTACGGCGCTCGACTGCCCCGAAGGTCGCGGGATTGAATGCCGGTCGCGGCGGCTGCTTTTTTAATGGAGGCGAAAATGTTTGAGGCCTATGAACTTCGATTTAGGTAAACGTTAAAGAACCCCAGGTGGTAGAAATTTCCAGAGCCTTCTACTACGGCGTCCGTCATAATCATATCGTGGTTTTGGACATAGAACCCCGCATATTATTATTATTATTATTATTATTATTATTATTATTATTATTATTATTATTATTATTATTATTATTATTATTATTATTATTATTATTATTAGAAACACCAGCTAGTCCAAACGAAACCGGAGCATCCCGTTACGACATAATTCATATTCATATCGAGGTTTTTTAAGCGAAACTCTTGAAAATATTATTTCATAATTCCTTACATGTTGCAAAACTTGACGTGAGAATTCACTGAATACATGCGGGCTGCGCGACCATCTTGTGCTTATCTTAAAGACTATCATAAGGGCGCCTATACTTTGCATGCAACTCTGCACATCTGCAAATTTTGAACTTGTTGTACCCCGTTTTCCGGTGCACCTCACCAATGCCTATCTCACTTCACTGGTGCATCGACTTGTACATGCGTTTTTGTTTTTGTTTTTTTAAACCATGGACTTTGCTGTTCCAACCATGCCCGGCTTAAGGCGTCTCCCACCGATCTCTCACGAATGAGCCAACGCATAATGTCGTAAGCCCGAGTTTACCTGAATACGGGACGAAACTTCGAATGCGGACAGAATGAACCCCACTGCGAAGACGCGGAAAGAGCCTTATCGTCGTGAAGGAGAAGATATTATCTTCCCGAGAAGGTCGCCTACAATCCGGGTACCTTCTAAAAAAAGAGCAGGCAAACCACCGCTTCTCTGCATGGGTATTGCGTAGTTTGGTTTTTATTTTGCTTTTGTTTTCATCGTAGTTTTAGAGGTTAGTGAAACAAGCAGTATACAACTTTTATTCTAATATATTATATTATGCTACATTATACTATATTATGTTATATTACATTACAGTATATCATATCATTTTATACAGTAAAACCTCGTTAATTCGGAAATCGGACAATATGCACGTGTTCCCTGGTTCCTGCTGCATTGTTGAATCGCAACAGACTCTCGTTAATTCGGTCACATTTGGCCGCGAACCGCTTAATCCGGACAATCCTCGGAACCCGCCGAGTGCGAAGCGCCGCATTTGTGCGACACAACAGAGAGAAAATGGCGTTCGCAGACAGCCGAAACGAGGCGGTGCTGTCCGCATCGCTATCTTCATCAGTTAGTGACCACGGATTTGTCCACATGTGGATACGGCATCGAGCACCTTCGTTTTAACTTCATGCAATGCGAGCGAAATGTCACAAAACTCAAACATGGCGGGAGCTGTTGAAGATGAAGAGTTACCAGCCGCGATCGGTATGCTGGTACAAAACACGTTTGCTGTATTGTAATCGACGAACTATCAGGTGCCGGTCATTTTAACTGAGAAAGAAGTATCGTCTCCGCGTGCGCGTGTATTCTTTTAATCTCACCTTTCTTTCATCTTTCTTCTCTCTTTCTTTCTTCTCTCTTTCTTTCTTCTTTATTTCTATATATCTTTTCTTTCTTTTTTCTTTCTATCCTCTACTTTCTTTCTTTATCTCTTTCTTTCTTTCTTCTCTCTCTCTTTCTTTCTTTTCCATCTCTTTATTTCTATTCTACTCTTTCTTTCTTTCTATATATTTACTTTCTTTATTTATCTTTTTTATCTGATTCTTTAGTCTTCTATACCATTCTATGTTCTTTTATAGCTTCGTTTTCTTTCTTCGAATTTCTTTATTTATAATCTTTATCTAGTTCTTTCTGTTCTCTCTTTCTTGTCTCTCTTTCTTTCTTTCCTATCTTTATTTCTCGCTTCTTTCTTTATCTACTCTTTATCTCTTTCTTCTTTATCCTTTTTATTTCTTCTTCTGTCTTTCTTTATTATATTCCTTTCTTTCTTTTATTATTCTTTCTTTCTCTCTGTATTATTTTCTATTTCTCTTCCTTCTATCTTTCTTTTCCCTTCTCTTTTTTCTTTACTGCTCTTTCTTTCTTACCTCTCTCTTTTTCTCATCTCTTTCTTTATACTATTTCTCTTTCCTCTCTTTCATTTACGTTTCTATCTTTCTTACCTGTCTTTCTCTCTTTATTTCTGTCTATTTCGTTCTTTCTCTCTTTGTTTATGCTATTTCTTTTTCTCTAGTCTTTACTTTCTTCTATCTCGCTTTCTTTCATTCCTCCTTTCTTTATTTCCTCTTTAAATTTCGTCTCTCTTTCTTTCTATCTGGTCTACTCTTTGTTCGCTCTTTCTTCAGTCTCTATTTCTTTATTTCTTTTTCTTTCTTTCTTTCTCTCTTTCTTTCTTTATCATCTTTCTTTCTTTCTCTCTCTCTTTCTTTTTTCTTTTCTCTTTCTTCTGTCTTTACTTTCTCTCTTTACTTTCTTTCTTGCTCTTTCTTTCTCTCTTATTTTCTTTCTCTTCTTTCTTTTCTTTCTCTTTTTCTTTTCCTCTTCTTTCTCTCTTTCATTTCTTTTTTTTCTCTTCTTTCTCTCTTTCTTTCTTTCTCTCTCTTTCTCTATTTCTTTCTCTCTTTCTTTCTTTCGCTTCTTTCTTCTTTCTCTCTTCGTTCTTATCTCTTTCTTTCTTTCTACTATCTTTCTTCTTTCTCTACTTGCTTTATTTATCTCTCTTCTTTCTTTCTTTCTTCTTTCTTTCTCTCTTCTTTTCTCTCTTTCTTTCTTTCTCTCTTATCTTTCTATTTCTCTCTTTCTTTCTTTCTCTCTCTCTTTCTTTATTCTCTTCTTTCCTTCTACTTTCTCTCTTTCTTCTCCTTTCGTTCTTTATGCTTCTTTCTTCTCTCTCTCTTTCTTTCTTCTTTCTTCTTTCTCTCTTTCTTCTATCTCTATTTTCTCTCTTTCTGTCTTTCTCTCTTTCTCATATTCTTTCTTTCTTTCCTCTCTCTCCTTTTTCTTTCTCCTTTCTTTCTTTCTCTCTTTCTTTCTTTCTCTCTTTCTTTCTTTCTCTTTTTCTTTCTTTCTCTCTCTCTTTCTTTCTCCTTTCTTTCTCTCTCTTTCTTTCTTTCTCTCTCTCTTTCTTTCTTTCTTTCTCTCTTTTTTCTTCTCTCTTTCTTTCTTTCTCTCTTTCTTTCTTTCTCTCTTTCTTTCTTTCTCTCTTTCTCTCTCTTTTCTTTCTTTTTCTCTCTTTCTTTCTTTCTCTCTTTCTTTCTTTCTCTCTTCTTTCTTTCTCTCTTTCTTCTTTCTCTCTATCTCTCTTTCTTTCTCTCTTTCTTTCTTTTCTCTCTCTCTTTCTTTCTTTCTTTCTCTTTCTTTCTTTCTTTCTTTCTCTCTTTCTCTCCTCTTTCTTTCTTTCTCTCTTTCTTTCTTCTTTCCTCTCTACTCTTCTTTCTTTCTCTCTTTCTTTCTTTTCTCTCTTTCTTTCTTCTCTCTTTCTTTCTCTCTTTCTTTCTTTCTTTTTCTCTTTTCTCTCTTTCTTTCTTTTTCTCTCTTTCTTTTCTTTCTCTCTTTCTTTCTTTCTCTCTTTCTTTCTCTCTTTCTTTCTTTCTTTCTTCTCTCTCTTTCTCTCTTTCTTTCTTTCTCTCTTTCTTTCTCTCTTTCTTTCTCTCTTTCTTTCTTTCTCTCTTTCTTTCTCTCTTTCTTTCTTTCTTTCTATAGCATTGCGGAATACATCCTCATCAGTTTTGCCTCCCTCTATTGCGGGAATTGAACGTACATACACGTGCTTTGAAGAGCTCTATTTCGGTTGCTACAGGCAACAATGACGGTCGTGCGTTCATATTCAGGCTACAATGATACGTGGCAACGTGAAATGACAAGGGACATCGATAAAAGATTAGATTGCCACATCAGAAATGGCTCAACGCCGATGAGCCCAAAATCAGTTACTGGAAAATGGCGCATATAAATAGGTACGTGACCGGCGAACTTTCGAATGCTGCATTCTGCGCCGGGTTTCTCGCGTACCACAGCGCCGCCACCGAAATTTGTAACTGATAACAAGCTTTGCTTGGAAAAAAATATATTGAGCGAAAAATGACAGGCCATTCGCAGTAGCTTGTGAATGTTCTGAGCTGTCCCTTTTCGTGTACCTTTCTCCACTTGATAATGCGTGTAGAAGCAGTCTCTGTAAAAGAAGAAGTGGGTGTAACAAGGAGCACGCATTCCCTGCTTAAGATAGCGACTACAAGGAGGACCGGGTGCACGGCAAGTGCGCTTATCGCCGTCGTTAGCACTCTTTCAGCGACATTCCAGCCCATTCACGAAGAAGCAGCATTCTCATCGCTAGTGTGGTTGCATGTGCACGTCGACCACTTCTGGTCTTCCTGGCTCGGTATGATAGTGCAAAACGCTTCTCCTCGGCTCCCTACATCGTACTAATGCCATGACTACGATGGCCAAGCGTGCAGCGTTTCTTTTCGCGTTGCGCGACGCTTTGAAGGAGTACATACAGAGCATCAGTGTTTATTATGCGCTTGTTGGTGCCATATTTGCTCGGCGTTCACAATATGTGGTGTCCGCGGAAATGCGGTCCTTCAGCTACCGCAAAGGTTAAATCATGATGATGGGCGTTAGTCGTCGATACGTAGATGTACCACTAGGCTCAGCGTAAGTGCGCCCACATCAAGCGGTGCTATATCTGCCAAACAAGAATAGACATTGTACAAGCTCTCACAAGCCAATGCACTATAAATAATCAACTACTTCTGTGGCGACACGTTTCACTTTCGCGTTATACCCTTCCTATGACAGAGGGATCAGCCAGATTTTTTTTCTTATGTTGTAACCGACTACAGGCACTATGCTATGGAAGAGTGGTATGCGGTCCCACAGATGCAGCTAAGTCTTCCTTCAAGTAGGAACTCCCCTGTCGTCGGTTACAACTTGATTATAAATGTAAACACCACCCACAGAATCCCGCTACGTCTGCTTTTCAACTCTAGTGATACCAAAAAGTGATCCTTCGATGCGTAAGTGCTTTATCTCAGCTAACGAAAATACTAGTCAGTATGGAATACACAAGGTCGACGATTCTGAATATTATGTTTTTTTTACTCAGTAGAGATGTCATAACATTTGATTAGATCACTCGGCACAATGAAGTTCTGCAACTTTAACCAAAGACAAAAAAGTGTGAGAAAAATACACTATCTTATCCAAGCAAAAGTGCTTGACGTCATGACTATGACTGAAAGTAACGGGATTGTGCATCTGTGGAAATTGTGTTTGGTAGCAGGGCGATGGTTCCGGGTATAGATCTTATCAATTTATTCTGAGGTTGTAACCGAGTATGAGAGAATTCGATTAATTTCACAGCGTGACCTGTTTTGTATGCGAACAAACTACGACAGCGTACCCTGGGTTTAGCATCTGCATGCGTCAGCCATATCCTTGCACGAAACCATAACTACGAATAAGGATGAACTATGGTTGCTTTCGATATTTGTTGGCCTTTGGAATATGTGTTTTTGTAGGCGTTTCTACAAACTTAGTCAAGACTAATGCATTGCTTCACTGCAGACACCGCGTCCGTATAGCAGTATGATGTTTCTGTTGATAATTCCCGCGATTGTCATTAAACACGAACGTGTTTTATGCCGGGGTCCACGAAGACTTCAGTGACGTATTTCCGTCACGGAA
>NC_051184.2:111692308-111729344 GCF_013339695.2 Rhipicephalus sanguineus
GAATTGAACCTGCCGCAACCGAACAGACATTTATGGCCGCTACGCGCAGATACGAGTGCGCTGCCATACGCGATGGGTGATCAGTATATAAAAAGCCACGCAAAATGTCCGTGAAGCCACCAGAGCGAGTCGCCGCCACGGACCCTCTTGACGCGCCAAAAAGCCGTTAAGCGGCCCGCGATGAAAGCCCCTTGTCTGCACTAAAGCACTGGCGGGAGACTATGGCCCTATACCAAACTTGGCCCGAAAGTTTCGTAACCATAAAAAAGTATTGAGGGACTATGCTAAAACCTTCTATGAATTGAAGGTGAAAGCCTATTTTAAACCATAGCGACGTGGAATGAAACTCTGACGCCAAGCGGCTAGTTGAACACAGCATGCAATGGCGTTTTCGAAATGCGGAAACATCGCAAAAACCACAGCCTAGCGAGTACAGGCAGCCAGATTTGGTCCAGCTATGGCTAGGAGCGAACGCGACTCGAGCGGTTCACTACATCGACTTAGAAGACGAAGAAGAAGATAGCTTTCGCCTTCGAGTTGACTGAGTCGAATACATAAGGGACGCTGTGAGTTCCTGATGCCATGTTTGCGTGGTATCTGCTACACGCTGTGTCCGAGATATGTTAACCACTTCAGCGACCAAAAAGGTTTAATCGTGATCATTGACCTTAGTCGTCGAGATGGAGATGTGCCACAGGATCAACGTGCGTGCGTCGTTATGAAACAGTGCTATAGCTGCCAAACGCCGACAGATATCGTGGAATCTCTCATTTATCAATATAGAATGAACCTTGCACTAATTTTGTAAAGGCACGTCGCAGTTTCTTGTTATGCCGATTTCTATGGCGATGGGATCAACCATGTTTTTTTTTCTACCTCCATAAGATAGGAATATAAAGGAGATAATATGCAGGCGGTTACAATACTCCCTAATGCAAAATGTGGGCGCCGCTGAACGCGGATTTCATTTCATCTATGAGGCAAAGAATTTCAAGCAGACATGGGACAGGTTTCCTTGAAAAAAAAGTGTATTCTGTAACTGTACGTAAGAAATGTATTATGAATGTAGGTGAGGTTACGGACAACTGTTTATTTCCTTATTTAACTATTGAATAAAACTTTCATCCTTTAATTTTGTTTTAGGTTTTTGCGTTTCTGCAAAAACGTACACTGCAGCCATCGAATTACTTATTTTGTGTCTTTTTTCGTCATTTAATACTTTTATATTTGATTTTCATTTGTTTTTATTTTCATGTCCGTTTCGGCGGCGATGTTTGCAGAGTAATACAGTCGGCATCTTGTTTTTCTCTCTTTTCTAAAAAAAATTTGCACTTTATTTAATACTATATATAAATTTTTGTGTTTCCGCGAACAAGGTTCCAGAGTAATCCAGCCAGCCTCTGACAAAAAAAATGATGATGAGTGGGCGAAGCTGCGGAGGTTCATCGGTAAACCGTGAATCTTCCGTGAATTCTGCCCAGTACATCATCACCGACGTGAGATCGGGCGCGTTTCACTAAAGGTTCGATGAGTTATGACGACTTGCAGCTGACTTTAATTTTACATGTACGCTGTGAATTTTCATTGTTTAGAAAACCATTGCTTTAGAAAACATCTGGCATCTTTCGTTAAGCAGCTGGCGTCTTTCTCTTGCTTTAGAAACATCTGGCGTTCTTCTGTTTTGCTTTTACAAAACATCTTGCGTCTTTCGTTGGTTTATTTCATCAATCAGCAGCGTTTTGAACAAAATTGTTATTGATTAATCACGCACAGAAGAAATCTCACCAGGCACTACCTTGGAGGTAAAGAATGGCTGCTAATGGGAATGAGAGACAGAAGAAGTCGGCTTTTAGCTACCGCTGCGAATTTTTATTGTTCAACAACGCACAGGAAAAATCTCCCACCGGCCACCCTTGGAGGTCGAAGCGTAAGACTGGTTACGGACTACGACTACGACTACGAGGGACGAACGGGTGCCGCCTTAAGGAGCTTCGCCCCTAAAAGAGTGAGAGAACAGCGTCATGTAGTTTGTGGCAGCCCAGCCAGAAGAGCATTCGCTGCGCCCGTTCCATTGATTACGTCGATAGACAACGAAGCTCGCCGCAGGACGGACGTAGAGCTGCGCTGTAAACTTACCAGGGGGCGTGGCGTCTCGAGTGGAATTTTGACGTGCCGGGAGATCTTGTCGCAATCACGGCTTAATAATAATACTTGGGGTGTTGCATCACAAAATTGCGATATGATTATCAGGAACGCCGTAGTTGAAGGCGTCGGAAGCTTCGACCACCTGGGGTTCTTTAACGTGTACCTAAATGGAAGAACGCAGGCCTCTATCATTTCGCCTCCATCGAGAAGGGGCCGCCGAGGCCGGGATTCAAACCCGCGACGTTCGGGTTAGCGGTCGAGTACCTTAACCATGAGACCACCGCGAGGGTCGGCCACCTAACAGGTATATGGTTTTGAGGAGTATATACTCAGTGGCGATAGAGCAATAAGCTGTCCCTATTATGAAAACTGTTATAATTAAAACAGAAGCAACGCGATTGAAAGTGCTACAAGCTCTCTATTGGAAGGGTTGCACGCCTGTGTGCCTAACGTCCAAATCGCTTATTTTTACGCGGAGCCAAGCTGAATAAAGAAAATTCTAGCCTTCACTGTCAATTGCGAGAGTTAGGTTTTCTTCCCACAACAATAATCATCCCCCACGAGACATGCCCTTCCTTGGGATATCACAACGTTCCCAGAACTTTCTTGTAAAGAACAGCAAACCCATTTCGAGCATCACATAGAATTCTGAGAGGACACTGGCGACCACCTAGTTTTGACGAAAGGAAACGCAAGGAGCCACGTGACGATTACTGTTGCGGGGCCAAAAACACCTCAAAGAGTGCGAAGTGTTCTACCGGGAAGCAGCTGTATATAACTAAGGTATCCGTAACCCAGAGAACACTTGCCTGCTCAACAGAAAATTACCATAATCATGAACGGCCTTTCCTTTCAAATTAATAAAAAAATAGAAGTAGCCACCAAGACTGAGCTCAAACTGCCGCCTCGAGAGTGATCCGAATTGACTCACGCAAACTGCGGCCCTGGGAGTAACAAGAAATGTGAAGGATGTAGGATTTCGCGAACGGGGCCTGTCAACAATTTCCTACTCGCAGGAACCCCTATAGGAAGGTATGTGCACGGCCGCTAGATAAAAAGAAAAGAGTTAGCGGCCCCGTGGTATGCGCCACAGAAATAGCAGGTATCTGCTACAGGACAGCCAAGACCATGATAGATGAAGACGACGGCGATGAGGCACCAGGACAAACCGCTATTTCATTCTTTTGGGGCCACTACTCTCGGAAACAGCTACAGTGACCGTTTGTCCTGGAGGAATTCCTTATTGAGACTAAAAGAAATCTTGCTAATTCTGTCGAGTTTTTCAACATTTAGTTATTGATAATTGGCAATTGAAATGAACATGTTAAATAACTATACCATCTAGGAATGTTAACCAATATAATAGATTGAAAAAATCCAACCACTACGGGCCCGTTCCCAGCATTGCGCATCAGCCACGGTAGAGCACTAGTGCTAATACAACGCAGGAGGACTTGATGTACGCTAGTTCAAACGCACTGAAAGAAGGGGATTGATAGCCAGTGCGGTGCCACGTGTTTTGATACGTGCATCAACTGCAGCGGATCACGTGCGCGTATGCGGGGACCATTCTCGCTACGACATTTTCATTGGACCACCGGGCGTCGTGCGCACGCCTGAGCAATGGAAAGCGTACACCAGCCAATGACGCCGTGAACAAGGGCGGGAACGTGACTGCCGCCGTCCACTTCGCTTCCCTGTCAACCGCCTTGAAGCATTGGAATGCTCAATAAATTTTTCGCAGTTTTGCTGTGAAGCAGAGAAAATATTTGCCGTGCTATTGCACTAAGGGAGTCCTTGAGCCGCAAGCTCTCAATATGACGTCACCTAACACATATGGCTGTAGAACGATAACGCTTCAGCAAGCAACAGGATAACCTATAAACTACATATGAATGTACTACGGAAAACCTGTGTGCAGATGTCCAATTAAAAACTAAAAACCCACTTCACATGTTGCAATGGCTCATGAATTTTTCCGAGTTTTGCTGTGAAACAACAGGAAAGATTTGCCGTGCTAATTACAGTATGGCAGTCCTCGAGCCGCAAGCGTTCACGATGACGGTTCATTTAACACATCTCGCCTCTAGAACAATAACCCTTAACAAGCAACAGGATAGCATATAAACTACCACCTGCAATGTATACGAAGACCTGTATGCAGATGTCCAATACAAACTAAAAAATGCCCCCACCTGTCCGAAGGGAATCGTGAGGAAATGCGAATGCATTTCTTGCGCCGAGAGTACACGGCGTAGTAATTTTAATGGCGTAACGCTGGACACATCGACGCGCTCAAGTGTCTCCCTTTTGGGCGCCTCTTTCAACGAACGCTTCCTACGTGCGTTAGTAATCACCTCAGGGATGTTGCCACCGCCTTCAATGCAGCACAAACGCGTTTAGAACGCGCTGTTTTCAGGGTGCGCCAAGGCAGCACAAACGCTACAAACGCGTTTCAAACGTACTGCATTGAGGCGGTGGTGCAGGGAGGAGAGAGAGAGAGCGAACGGCGAGAGAATGAGCAGCGAAGCACTGCACCTACCCTCTCCTACACTCTCTCCACACATGCGGGAGCTCCGCCGAGCTCCCGCGATGCGAGCGCGGTCCTCCTCTCCACTCACTCTCCGCTACTCCGCCCGCACCAACTGCTCCGGTTGCTAGGGGAGAGGATAAGCGCGCGCGCCCGCAGCTGTTGCTATGGGAGAGGGAGTGAGAGCGGAGAGGCGCGGACACCCACCGACGCCTGTGGCGGTATTTTGTAAGCATTCCTAAAACGGACGGAGGCGGTCCGTCCGTTTGACTCGCACGTGACTAGTCAATGTGAGCACGCGATTCGTCGCGGCGCTCGTCACGGCTCACATTGACCAATCGCGTGCGACTCAAACGGACGGACCGACTCCGTCCATTTTAGGAATGCTTACAAAATACCGCCACTGACATAGCCCGACTAAGCAATGCATTTGGAGCCGAATGAAACAGAGAAAAAGGCTGATGTCTTCTCGTTGAGCACACACAGAGAAACAAGTTTTATCATTGAACGTTTCTCTAAATACTGTTCTAAACTCAAGGCTTCTCTGTTATTATAAGCAGCTAGTCTATTCTTTCCGCATGGTAAAGTTCACCTTCAATCAAAATTTTGAGTAAAACCAATTCAAACCGCTTTGAACCGTAACGTAACCACTTCAGAACCCACAGCCTCTAACAGTCTTTCCATAATGGACTCCTTTTTATCACCCTTTTGTTTGCAGTATCAGAGCAGGACTTTAAACAAGCTAATACCATTTCAAAGCAGGTAGTTGCGTTTCTGCCGTCATTTACGAAGTCTGATATTCTTCAGTGGGAGCCGAAGTGTCGGATCACCAAGGCGAGAAGAACGCTCGTAGAAACGCGCGGCGCTGGATAAAACGAGGAAAGGTGCGGAAAAACATGGTTGATCCCACCGTCATAGGAATCAGAATAACACGAAAGTAAAATGCGCCCTTATATAAGTAGCTGAATGTTTTCTGTACATTGATATAAGAGAGTTTGCACAATGTATGTTGATGTCTGGCAGCTATAGCACCGTTTAATGTGCATACACCCACTTTGATGCTTGGTGGTACATCTCCATGCCGACGACTAACATCCATGTTCAATGATTAAACACACCCTTGTGGTAGCTGTAGTAGTTCACGGTGGAAAGCGTAATCTTGACGAGTTGTGATAGCCAGAAGAGCGTCGCATATTGGACGCGGATTTTGGTCGCCATCCTGCGGCATGTTAAATGCGATAGAACACCACCGCCGGACTGGAGGGAAACGCAAAGCGCGTCGTGCCGCCCGGGTAGCCCAGCCGCAATTTTTTCCTCGGGCTGAGCGCGTAGGCGGGGAGCGCGGTGTTACAGCCAGGTGAGGCAGGCGCGCGTCGCAGAGCTATTTTTGGGTTGATTAGCGTGATGCTGAGCGAGGCCGACGCTTTTACGACGCTTGCGTTAAGGTCGCCACCTCGCGGTGTGTTAAGGCATTGACAAAATTGCACTTCCATTGAAAACGCGCCGAATGGGACGAACGTGTAACACGTTGCAGGTACTAATCGCGGAAATCACAGTAATGATGAATTACTCTACTTTGCCGCACCCAGACGGCAACACCACCCCGCTGACCGGGAGAGTGGTAGATATAAAATGCGCGTATGTAAAGCTTCTAGAGTCTGTGACCGTGGCGCAGTGGATAGCGCGCCCGGCATCTTTTGTTGCGGACCCAGCGGTCGTGGGTTCGATGCCCGCTGACGGAACTTTTTTTCTTTGCCATCTGATCGTGTACATTTTTTCGACGTCATTTCCGTGACGGAAATACGTCACTGAATTCTTAGTGGACCCCGGCATAAAACACTTTCGTGTTAGAAACACCACCGCCTAAACAATTTCCAAGATGACATTCATGGGCTCGCTAATGCAAAACGACGGCTGCCGGCAGATCACCTGCACCAAAGTGATGCGCTCCTACCCAAAGCGCCCATCTAACGATTATAACGAATAATCGTAAACCACAGAGATGGAAGAGGGGTTGGACGAAACTTCGTCTTGCCCGACCCGACAATAACATGCCACACAGGCGGCAGTTTTGAATGCCCATTCTGGATTTAAACAGCCACACAGCAACGCTATGTGAACGAAAAAGTCAGGGCCGCCCAGTCTCCAAAGCAACCTGGCTCACCAAGCCAGGAATACTTTTGCGAAAGGGGTCCGTGGCGACCACCCATACGGTACGGCCAGCAACGAAGCAAGTAGCGTCCATCTGCTAAAGCGCCACCCTCCACCACGGCCAGAAAAGGACGACGTTTTACACGATGAAGGATGAGCAATCAAGGGCATATAATTACCAAGTCTGACGAGCATCAATCGCAACGCAAGCCAACCATTCCGAAGCATTCTCAGGAAAAGAGTTTAGACGGTCGCGTGAAGCGAGAGAGAATTGTAGGCACTAATTTCCTCTTCGGAACTCACCCCAAATGTGAATATTACACCAGTATCGGCGTGAAGCATGGCCGTGGCGACTACATCCTGTCGCATCTCGCACTTCAAACTATACGGACATGTGCACAACTTCAAAACATAGGCAGTCCGCCATCAAAACTTCTACTGAGTGTTCACACTGTTCTGCTGCGCTCTCCTATCGAACGTACGGACGGACGCAGTTCAAACGAGCCAGGTCGGATGCTAGACAATCTATCTACGGCACTCGTTCTTTTCCCCGGTGGTTGAATTTATTACGTAGAGGGATAGACACGATTCCCTTCATTCAAGTGCACCGCTCAAACATGCACTGATTGATTTCAAGTGGGACAAGGCCAAGTTTCGTGGCCCCACCCGACCAACATCTGCAAACATCGCGGCTTAAAGGAACCCCACCCGCGCACAAAGTCACGGGTGTACGATAGTGTTCCGTGGGCAGTGAAGCAGACCAGTGGCGCAATCTTGCACACGTTGTGTCATAGAAAACTCTATCGCGCAGGACGGGATTGGCCGAGGCTTGTGCGTATACGTCTGACAGTCAGACGTAAGATCAACAACTAAAGAAGGCAGTGATGGTAACCACTTTGTCGTCTGGTATGCAAAGACGGGCAAATAACGGAGGGTGAGGCCGTTCCGTGCGCTTGAACGGATATAGAACGATCTGCGGACGGCTTGGATACAATCGAAACGTAAGCGCTCAGGCCGGACAAACGAATCAGCCCGCTTTTACAGCGAAAGCTGTTATGAGATCACAACAAGGGCTGTTTGTGGCGCCGTAGTTCTCCGCCGCCGCCACCGCCGCCGTCGGTGTCCGTAACCACTATCGCGCGAAATAAGAAAAAAATTACAGCATAACCACGGATGAATCATGAAGAGCTTGGGCGAAGCTCCTGAAGCAATCATGGTTACACCGTGAAATGTTCAGTGGTTTCGCCCAGCAGTAATCAAAGGGATACGCTGCTTTATTTTTCTTTTTTACATTTTTTCTTCTTTTTTATTTTTATATTTTTATTTTCAAATTTTATCTTTTTTATTTTTTAGTTTCTTGTTTTTTTTTTCTATCTCTATGGCTACCGCATGGTACGTAATCCGAATCTGCTGTATGTCGTAGGTAAGAAATTTACGACTTCCTCTAATAATACACGCTTCTCCCTTCAAAGCAATGTTTTTCCGCCCAAGGCGCGCACAAACTATGGACAAAAAACAGTAAGCTTCTCCGCAATCAAGGTGTGGAACACTGTGCCTTTGGAGGCCAAAACCTCGCCCTCTTTATATGCTTTCAAACATTCCGTTCGCCTTTTTCTGAACCATCCTTTGGATATTTGAACTATATGTAATCACTGTCGTTACTTCATCGTCGCTTTCACAATGCTTCATGTATTCTTTATTCACTTTCATTACATTCTTATTCATGTGAAATATTTATTACTATACTGACCTAAAGATTGCATCAATACACTTTGTTAGCTCTTACTTATTTTGCTACCTTTCTTGTATTTTCAGTGTCAAATAGTATAGATTGTCTTTGCATACCATACTGCCACTCCTATTATTTTGTGCGCATTCTATCCTTGTTTAGCGTTACTTCTGCGCATGATTTTATTTTATTATGTATTCTATAACAAGATGTCCCATTGCAGTGTTCGCACTAAGGGACCTCTTTCTGTATACTTCTCCTCATATGTAACCCCCCGTCCAAATACGTTCAATAAAACTGAAAACTGAAAACTGAAACTGACAGCGCCATCTAGTATATCGTCACCCAACTGCAGTTTGTATGCATCTCTAAGGGACAACGCCATCTATTGAATGATACGGGAGACGCGACGGCGGGGGCACGCCGGATGGAGCGACGACCGACAAGGTGATGCTATAAAGAGCCGCGCTCCTAAAAAAAACGAGATAAAAAAATTCCAGGATGGGTAGGGGTTCGAACTTAGGCCCTTCGTGTTGGAGCTCATTATTCTACCTCAGAGCCACGCAGGTGCTTGAAACTGCATTGCGCAAATATCCTACACAGGATTCATGTCGGGAAGGAATCACATTAACATACACAATGTAGCGTAGTAGAAGAGTAAAATAACAACCAGGGGTCACACAACGTGACTTCTCTAACCAGGCGTCACACAATGCAAATTGCGCAACGAGTGCGTTGTTCAATGCTTCCAACCCATTACAAAGGGCTCTGCCATAATTCTTCATCGTCATCAGCCACAGCATCAGCAAAGTGCACATAATGCCTTGCAGGTGTTTAGCGGGTACCTCGGTTCTCCGCAAAATGACGGGAAATGGCATAGTGGCTGCTTCTCTACTTCACAAACATTATGACAATTTATAGCGTGTTCCTCGTAGGCGCACTTCTATTGGTTGCCAAGGAAGCCCATCAGGCCACCATGATACATTTCCTCAGGGTCCCAAAAAAGTTCTTTCCGACCCGCTCTCTCTTTCTCACGTTAACGTATATTGTATACCGTGGTGGGAGAGTGAAATAACAACCGGGCATCACACAATGCGAATTACGTAAATAGTGGGTTGTTTAGAGCTTCCAACTCATAACAAAGTGTTCAGCCATAATTATTCATCGTCATCAGCCGTCGCATCGAAAACGTGCACATAACGTCTTACAGATCGCTTCTCAGCAGAATGACGAATAATGGCGTTGTGAGTGCTTGCCAACTTCACAAAAATAATGATTTTTGGCGTAGTGGGTACGTTGGTAGTGGTCTTGCCCGAAGAGAGTTTATAAGGGTCTCTAGAAATGCCGCTCTTCCAGCTTTCGCTGTGACTGTGCTGCGCTTTCCGCCCAGGCCTGGCTTTTTTTGTCTGGCTTATTCCAATCCCGAGCCGGCAGTTTGCGAAAACGGCCATCAGCGTTAGAGTGACCTACGGCATTGGGATAGTGTCCAAAGCGCCGGCTCCCGCGTGGGCCTCTTCCGGTGAGTGAAGAAACTTTATTTTCCTTTTACAGAAAGGGGAGCAGCCGGTGAACAGCGGTGAACTGCCGCGCCTCACCTCTGCGGCCCCGGACCCGTAGAATTTCTGCACTCTTGAAGCCCGCGTTAAGCGTGGGGCGTCCGCTATGCGCCATAGTTTTTTTTTTAAGTTCAGTTTCTACCCAAGCAACTTAATGTCTATTTAAGTTTTTTAATGTGTCTGTGCCTTTTCTTGTGTCTGTTCGTTCTCGTCTCTACGCGCTGTTTTTGCGTCGGTTTATTAATGCGACGTAGCTTTGAGCTTACCCATCTTTAGGCGTTGTCGTAGTGCTGAAACAGCAAGAGAATGCAAGAACTGATGTGTAAAGCCCTATCAGCGCGACACATGAGTTCCAGTGTATCAGTTCCACTGCAAGTTCCAGTGCTAGAGTTCGGGAACGGTAATGTGGTAACTGTGAGTACGTAAAAACGTTTAAAATGAACACGCACAAGAAAAGAGCGAAAACAAACTTATCCGCATGGGTAAGCGGGCAATAAAATCATACAAGCGATAATTAAGTGTAATGAAAAAAAAGTAAATTACTCACGTAGTGAGTTGAAATGCTTGCAGTGGAGGCTGTGCTCACTTCTACGAGCTTTTTCTCACGGTCGCCGGTGGTTTACAGACTGGACACACATGCTTATCAAACGATTTGTTAGCCTCGAGTAGTAATTTATCATGGACAGAGAGTAGGTAGGCGTAAAGGAAACAAGCGAAAGTGTAGAGACCGCAGTACCACTGCAGTATTGTTCGTTTATTTCACTTCTGATGTACCGCACATCAACAAGGTTCCCCGTGCCCAAAGCTTGGGCTAAATTAGACATTTGAAAGAAAGGCAATGCTAGCGTAAGCACACTTTATTATAGAAGATCGCGCAGAAAAGGCGTAATATCGAAAAATGCTTTACAAATATCCAGATATCACTAAAGATTTGAATACCCGCATTTTTCTGTGCAAGTTGAATAGCTGCCTGGACAAATATACAGAAAGCAATTTACAAATATGGAGGTGTTATTTCAATCACTTTAAGAAATTATTCGGACCCAGAGATCTCCTACATACCTGGCCTTAAAAAAATGTAACGTGCGATAACATATATACATAATAAACACGTACATAGATTAGATGTTTGGGAGCCGGCTGGGGTGACTGATTCGTCGGGCTTGCTTCTATTTACGGCATCGCTCCACGTCAGTGTGAAACGTTTGCGCGAGCCGCGTGCATTGCTTCACCATACGAAATGAAAAGATTCAAACAACTCCTTCTCACGTACAGAGACTTAACTTCAAATATTTTGGAGGTTGATGGCGGTTAGCGTTCGCGAGGTTCATAGAAATTATTTAAAAAATTTAGACGAGTAGTTACATACAAGTACAGTGTACGACATCGCAATTGCCCGCTTTTTCATGATGAGCTTAAGCCATCACGCTTTCATGCTAAAGCTCCCGAGTACTGAAACAGCGTGTGAAGAGGATTTTCGAACATCTAATTAATATAAAGAGATGGCCATATGGGTAACGCAAGCCTCTTGTGTCCCACAGACGTGTAAAATAATCTTCTCTGAGCTGAGAATCACGTTTATTTTCGGGCGTTCGCTCGTAGTCGTTAAATGAAGTGAGGCATGCAGAATGTTACCCTGTTACGGTTTCATTAATTTTGTTTGTCTTGCTTTTATCGTTTTTTTTTTTCTTATATTTTACCTATGCACTCATTTCTTCATAATTCGGGGTTAAGCCCGACACGTTGACATCGAGATTGGTGACGACCAATCTGACAGAGACAGATCGTCCAACCACATACCGTCAGAATAATGTCTGGCCGAAGAATGCGGGTTTGCGCCACACATCATATTATTAGGCCGAAAGCCTTAGAAAGCTCATCAAACGAAAGCAATGACCGTCGGCAGAGCCTGCGTCAACATGAGGAATACACAAAAATTATCTTCACGTGATGAGGTCACGAAGTGACGTCATAATGACCACAGATCGCCGAAATCTGTGACGTGAGCACGACATCACAAAGAGTCACGTCTCGTGCTTATGTCATCATATTGAGAAATCGCCTTGTACTGCCTTCGTGATCGGTTGGCCCATAAAGGAGGCAGTGTAAAGCCAGGTGAGGTATAGAAAGGTTGCATTGTCTCTGCTCCTGGAGAAAGTGCAAAACCACGTAAGGTGCAGAAAGCTTTAGGAGGGGGGGGGACATCAATACATCAACTGCAGAAAAAGTCAGAAGAGGGTTTTCACCATCGAGTCGTCCGAGCCGAAAGCATAAGGGACCCTGTGAGATTTGATCGTTAATCGCTAGGTAAATAGCAAGCATCTCAAGTTATTTATACCATGAACTATCAGTGTCATGGTAGAGGCTAGTTGGTTGTACATATTTGACACTTGCGACGCGCCGTTTTAACACGAAGACACACGAAAAAGCAAGTGTACACACACGAGTGCGCTCGTGTGTATACTACTTGCTTTTTCGTGTGTCTTTGTGTTAAAACAGCGCGTCGCAAGTGTTAAACATGAACTATCAGTCATGTTAGGCATGCATTCGTGCCCTTCCATGCCGAATTTCGTGTATACCAAGTGAATAAAACGCGAAAGTTTCACCAGTTAGGGTAGGGCTGGGCAAAATGCGACAAAAATGTGAAAATAGCGAATATTTTATTTTATGTCACTTGTTACCATAAAACATCAACGCAGGAACTTTCTCTTGGGTACAAGGTATGTGCTACATAAATATGGCGATGTTGCAACTGTTCAAAAATTTATTATAAAAAGAAACAAAAAATGCACCAGATGTTTCATTTTGCCCCAACTTGCGGGGCAAAACGAGACGCTGCGTGAAAGTGTGAAAACATTTTATCTTTTGAGTTCTTGCAGTAGAAGAACTTCAAATTCATTCTGTGAGCCCCCACTCATTCTTCATGAGCCCAGTATTTGCACTCCGCGCATTGAATCCAAACAGAACCCGACATTGTGTTGCTCCGAAACTCCTAAAAAGCATTCAGTGCATTTCTCATGTCGTTTTCCTCCCAGGAAACTCTAGATGATATTCTGTGGTACGTCCGTAGCCTCCCAAAGGAAAGAACTATTATATATAACGAGCGTAAATATATGGTTCACTTAATAAGACACTTTCCAAGGCAATCCAATGCCTTTTGGTCGCGTTTTGCCCCTCTCACACGCCCGAATTAAAAAAAAAATGCCCTTTGGCCCACGGCACCAAATGAACTAAACTTTTGATGGAATGCAGCTAGTAGTATAAAATGACAATATAAGCACTTACGTTGTTGTACTGACGCCGGAGTAGCTTCATGCACGGATCCGAAAATTTGGCCGAGCGGAATTTCGCCCCTTTTTGGCAGGTCACGAACACACTGACATCAGTCGCGCAATTTTTCCCGCGCGAACGCTGTGAGCAATCATCAACTTTTACACAAAAAACGTCGAAGGCTACCGGCATCTATCGCTGAATTTGAGAAACAAAGAAAAAGTACTTTTTGTATTAGCACAAGAGGGCGGCAAAGTCAAAATGTCGCGTGTTGCCCCGCGTTTCATTTTGCCCCGCCTTACCCTATATCTTTAATCTTGGTACCGCGACCCCGCCAACGGACACATTCCACTTTGCATGTGTTATTATTAAGGCTTTCACCTCAATAGTACAACAGCCGAGCGCGGGAGGCAGTCTTGTGCAACAGCTCCAACGTACGAAATAAAACAAAGGATGCGAAGGGTTTGAACGCGTTACCATGATCTAGCCATTTGCAACGTGCCTATAGTTTACATTCTCGTGGTTATCTTCGCAATCTCCAGCTTATTATCTTCTGCAGCACGTTTATGTTCGTCATTCCACACGTCACTAAACTAAGCACCTTCGCCCAAGAATAAGTGCGCGCAGAATGCGTTCTTGAAACAGCTGCGTAAGTGCGGACCATTGTGTAGAGGCACTGCAGCTACAAGGAAATGTACAAAATCTCCGTTTCACAGTACACATGCCAGTTCTGTATGCGGTGAGACGCCGCAGTATTATCCAGCAATGATATAGTATTCAATATTGTTCAAATCATCGCTGTGTTGGCTAATAGCGGCCAAAATACCAGGCGCGTTGCAGACGCGCGTCTCTTTGACACAGATTCCACAGCCGAGAAAGCCCATGGTTCGGGCGCAGAAACGCCACGGCGCGGCAGTTTACCGCAAAAGACCCTCGCTCCTTCAGTATATTCGCGCGGTGCTTTGGACACTCCCCCTATTCTAGGTCACTCTAAGCAATGCCACCATCAATTGCCTAGTGAAATCTAGATAGCACTTAGCGCCAAATCAAGACAATAACACACAGAAATTGTTTATAGTCAACAGGCTCTTAAATTCGCATTTTGAAAAAAAACAATGCGTCCGCATCATGATATTCAGTTATATTAAGTCGATATTTCTTCACGCTGAATTCACTATGCGGTCCCCCAGCCAACAATGAAAACGTGACGTATTCTTCCGGAGATATTTCCCTTCGATTATTGGCTGTTTGCTCACTCTTGTTCACTCCTGAACTTGCGCTTCATTCTAAAATAGAACCTGTACAAGACCGTGCCCCAGCATACCGGCAGCACCGAATGTTTTCGGCATCTAAAAGAGCCCTCGTGCCAAGAGCAGCAGTCGCCAGTCACGCCACAGAAGAGCAAGGATGAATGAAATACAAACCGCGGAAGGTCACGCAAGAGAACAGTGATCACCACAACAAAGGATTTGTCTTCCATCCAGCAATAAATATGTCCACAGCAACAAAATTGCCAACGCCCCTGCCAAATGCAGCAAGCACATAAGTTTCTGGTGAGCTGGGCGATAGTTGTATTTTCCAATGCTCCAAAACACAAAACAAACACGCAGCACGGTCCCGGCTGCGAAGCATAGAAACCGGAGATTGCATGGCTGTGCGAACTTCGAGACCAGGAAAATGAAACGACAGTGAAGTGATGAGAAAATTAAGGAACTAGAGGAAAACTTGCAAAAAAGTAAACACAACAGCCCGAATCAGATCGTAGACTGTTGGTTGCAGAACCGACACACAGATCATCCAGCAACAACACCTTCACGGGGTCCGTGCCAAGCCTACCAACGTCATCAATCAAACCGTCAATAGGCCAAATTGGTGTGTAGTTGATAGATACCACTAAATCAGTAATGCACGGGATCATAACCCACGCCAGTCACAGACTCTACAATAATCAATCATACTAGTGGAAGACGTTAAGACGCAAATGCAAAAAGTGACGGCGCCACTAAAACCAACCGCTGAACCCTAGACCCCTAAGAAACACGTCATGGTTGTCGGCGCCAGATTGGCAAAAAACAAGAGGAGCAACCGTATGGTTTGTACGGGAGGCTCTGCCAGGAAGAAGTCACAAGGAGAAATAGCGAGGTGGAATGATGGCTAGCACACTTCAACAACAAGATAAAGAAAAATTGCCGGAACAATGAGAGATGTCGCAATGGAAGTACCACTGCTTCGCCAGAATTGTGGCAGCCCTCCAGCAATACAGTGAAACATCTCAGGCATATCCGGTCACAATATGCCTTCGGGTTGCCGCAGAAAACAGGTCATAGGAGAACAACGATCGTAGTTATGCGTAATATCGTTCATCGTAAGAAAGGTAGGCAGCCCATCAGCAACTGTCTCCCAATGGTTACGCCGTAGACCTAATTCCCCGCTCAAATGAGAAGACGAGGAAAGTGGCCCGTGTGCACCGATCAGAACTTAAATGAGTGTAGACACCAAAATCATGTCATGGAGTTAAGTATCACGTGACGGCAATATCACATGGAGTACGAAAGCGATGACGTCAGCCAACTGATCTGCCGTCTGGTAAATTTCACAAATGCGCCTCCACTTAGTGACACCAGTTCTACCGTAACGCGCAGCTGCGTCCATCGGCAGCGAGACAGTGTCTTGGTCGATATTTGCGTCGGGGAAATACCACCAAGAGCGTCCTCCCGAACGCGAGCGAGTGAAGGTGGAAAACCATGTTTTTGATCCTTTGGCATTGGACTCTGGAATATTTGCCGTTAACATATCCAACCTAACGCATCTTGCAGCTCCCTCATGAAGTTTTGCTGTTATTTATCGCGACGAGTTCGGAAAATGAACCAACGCTTGGCTTCTAGACTTCAAAATTCAAACAACTTAACTATAAGTCGCCTGTTCTCTGTCAAAATTCGACAATGTATTCCTTACAAGCACGCCAAGCTCACGCTGCAGTCACTTTTGTGTCAAGTTTCCGTTTGATTTTGGTGTCTACACACTCTGACATCATATGATAAACTCTTATGAATAAATGGTCGACGTGGTGTTAACAGTCGCCGTTAGGACCACTGGACCATGTTCTGTCGCAAACGCCACTCAGGCAAAGCATCACCTTGAGCGTAGCGTGCCTTAGAGCGAGTGATTTACAGATATTCAGAAAGAAATAAAACAATATTATATTTTCTTCCGAAACACTTATTGAGGCGTTCATATTAAGGGATAAACGTAGTGGTGCTTTCGTGCGAAATAACAGAGTCACCAAATACGCTTCTCTCTAGACTTACTTAAAGAACGATAAACACTGCCAATGACATTAGAGTATATGAGACGGTCGTGTAGTTAACAAGGAGAGCGCATTACGTTAGCAGTTCGGCTCTGTTGGCGAGCGATCATACTGTACCAAGTGTTTGATACGTACTACGACCGAACAAACTTATTCTAAACATATTAGAGAGTTTGAGAATTGGGGACCCAAGACACTGAATTCCCAAGTTGCGTTGGGCAGGCTGCTCTAGCGTTCGGGGGAGCAGCAGAGTTTGAGAATTGGGTCAAACGCAAGCTGCGTTGGGTAAAACGTACGGGGCGCTACGCGTGGCCAAACTAAAATTATTCTAGACGCGGGCCAGACTGCGTCGTGGCCCGCGCTGCGTCTGCGTCGTGTCGCTCTCTACCCAGGACGCCTTGCGGACCCACGCTAGATTTCGATTTTTGGGCCTTGGGTCAACGCGAGCGCAAGAGCCCAAGAGTGGCTTGGGTCCTGCGCATGCGCCCTGGCGGCTCGCAAACTGCATGGGTCCCCGAGCTCCTTGGGGCCCTAATTCTCAAACTCTCTATTATGTAATCCCGTTTCGTGCATTAACCCTGTGAGGTACATGGGACACATATGTCCCCATAAATAAATCAGGTGTGTTCAACGACCCGGCACGTCGATGTGCCTATAACTTGCACATTCGGTTTGTTTAGGCTGGCTGTAGCAGAAAATTATATTCAGGTCGGCATCACTGCCTAAAAAATTCCACCAGAAGCGCTGTTTGGGACGCTGAAGGGCAGCGTTTTTCGCCCGACAAAGTAATTGCAATTTTAAATGCGCAGTATTTCTTAGCAAACCTCTGGCACTTTGAGCGTTTCTATCTACGTATCTAGCTATCTATATATCTATCTAGCCGCCTATGTCCAGGTGCTCTCATGATCGCCTACTTAACTTGGTGTAGACCAAAATTGGCATGGGAGGGTAAGAAGATTTGACGAATATGACTGTCTCGTCATCACATGAATAACGCGAAAATCCTGTCGCGTACGTCGTCAAACCCTTTCCTCCAGACACGCGTGGCATATACCCGTTTACCACGGGACGCGGTGTACGGGTATGCGCCACAGGTGATTGATAGTTTATATCTACCCAGGAACGGTGAGAACAGACATTGGTAATTTAAATGGAAGAGCGTTAAGAAAAATTCGCCAGATCCCACGTACCGTGAGAATCGACGTTATGCGACGCATGCGTGGGAGGGTGACTGTGGCGTAATTTTCCACATTGAGCGAAACGTTATGGAATGACGCTAGAGAAATGTGGAAGTGGTATACGCACACTGATATGTGAAGACTTGCATATGTATTACTTAATCAGTTGTTCACAGTGGCGTAATGATGCCAACAGCAACATGGGTGTTAGCAACACCAGACGCGGTAAGCTGATATGTAGTGCTTGTATTCTTCAATGCTGGATAGCGCGAAACCAAGCAAGACAAAGAAGGAACACAGATGCGCAGGACAGGCGTTACTTGCAACTAAGCTTCATTCAGGAAAGTTTCCCTACATATGTACACAGTCGAGTGGCACGCGCAGGCGCACTGCACGTACGTTAGAGTCACAGTTGTAGTTCTTACAGTTGATAGGCATATACTTGTCCGTTATGACCGAGAACGAACTCACGCACGTACGAAACCGTGTGCATGTGTGGAAGGGGTTCTTGAGAGTTCTTGAACAAGGTCATCATCACCGTGATCAGTCAGCCTCAGCAGCTGGGCCGGACTTGTTATTCGGATCCGTTCGTGATCGCTGCTACGAGAGGTCTAAGTGCAGTGAAGTGCGAGGTATAGTACAGCTGGTGTAAATCCTGGATGCCTCTTACGATGAAATGATCTATGATGCCTCCTGTCCTGGACGTGGCAGCGAGGTCTTTTGGTGTCCTGTTCACATCCAAGCCGTCTTTCACGCAGTGTAAGGACCAGGCGTTGTTGGGTCTTGATAAATCAATGTTGAAGTCATCGGTAATTATGGGAGGCTTGTTTCTCTCGGCAGCTTTATTGTAGGAAGCATTGTTCCGTGTTTTTGCGTGATCCACGTGGACCACGTTGCGGACCACGTGCACGAGTGGATGGTAGTTGAGCGTCGTCCAGGGCTGGTGTGTCTTCAGCTTCTTCACTTTCCTTGCGTTCGCCGCGGTAGTGTAGCGGTTATGGTGCTCGGCTGCTGACCCGAAGGTCGCGGGTTCGATTCCGTCTACGGTGGTCGAATTTCGATGCAGGTAGAATGTTAGATGCCCGTGCACTGTGCGATCTCAGTACGCGTTAAAGAATATCAGCTGGTCAAAATATCTTGAGCCCTTCCCTACGGCGGCTCTCATAATCATATCGTGGTTTTGGGACATAAAACCCCAGCAATTATTATTATTATCACTTTCCTTGCGTGTCAATGTGTGTGTGTGCTCGCAGTTACTGTGTTGGTTGAGACTCTGTATCACCTGTGGCACATACCCGCAAAATATAAACTCTGTTATGCGGGTATGTGCCACACGTGACTGAGAGAAAGGGTTTCATAACGTATGCGACAGGTATTTTGCGTTATTGATGTCATGACCAGTGGATCGTGTTCGTCCTAAACTGATCCCCTGCCATGCCAATTTTGGTATATTACAAGTTATGGAGACGTCCTGGCGAGCGCCCAGACGTAGGCGGCTAGATAGATAGATAGATAGATAGATAGATAGATAGATAGATAGATAGATAGATAGATAGATAGATAGATAGATAGATAGATAGATACGTAGATAGAAACGCCCAAAGTGCATGAGGTTCGCTAAGAAATGCTTCGCATTTAAAAACCGACATCGGCAGCCTTGACCCGACGAATGGAAAGAATGAAAATTACGATCCCAGCAGGAATCGAACACAGCCATTCTGCGTGGCAGTCAGAGAGCCACGCCAGGTATGTAAAGTGGTTTGGAAAAAAAGTCTATGGAGGCGTAATGCCGGTGCAACGTCAATTAGAGTTATGGTGCCGGCTATCTAATTTTGCAAGAAAGCAATAAACACTACATGATACTCCTACGATACAGGCGTCATATCAGATTAACATATGTGGTTCCGGTGTCGGCTCCGCTTTTATAGCAGTCTAATAAACGTCACATTTGTATTCATATAATTCAGCAATCTATATTGAAGCACTGGTTGACCCCGGAGGAATACATTAACGAAAGTTACGTATGATATTCACATCACCGCACCGTAAAGTGGACTTACTCCGCCAGACCGGCGCAGTGTCCTCTTCATTTCTTACGAGGCTGGGCGATGGCCTCATGCTGACGGAGGATGATGCCACATTGACTGACAGCAGCTTTGTAGAATAGACTACGTAGGCAACACACGCCCACGTAGTCTACGAATACAAGCGTCATCCACTGATGTTGGCCTACGTAGCACTATCCAGGCCTACCAGCTTCGACGGCCTATACCTCGCCAACGCGAAGGATGGCTTCAGGTTCCGACATGTCGCCGGCTCTATTGATAATTTTTCGACGAAATGTCCGAGGCATCCACGATTTCCAACAGCTCCATTATACCTCATACTTCACTACACATGGACCTCTCGTCACCGCGATCACGACCGGCTCCAATAACAAGTCGTGACCAGCTATGGGTGCTCACTGACGACGGTGGGGATGACCTTGTTCAAGAACTGTCAGGAATCTCTTCCACACATGCATATAGATTCGGGAAACGTGCGTACGTTCTCCATCATAAGGACAAGGACTACATATCAGCCTACTGATTCTAGAGTTGGTAACACCCACAGTGGCGTTCGCAGCGTTACCCAACAGTAAACAACTTGTTATATAACACTTATGCGGCTCTTCAACGTATATGTGTGCGTTTAAAATTTATACAAATCTTGAGCGTCAGTTTCTAACCTTTTCCTCAGTAAAAAAATTACGCCACAGTCACCTGTCAGCCGCATGCTTCGCATAACATCGACTCTCACGGCACGTGGGATCTGCCGAATTTCTTTAACTTGCGGTGTGTTCTCATTAAGAAACCCAGAGCAGTAGTTTTGATAGGCTTCATAATAACCGAAACAGTAGAAGCAGTGGATAATTCAGCACGCATCGCACTTTATTTGGCGAAAATTGGCTTGGGACACATGTGTCCCTACGTACCGTGGCGGAACTTAGTTTCTACGTTGGAATGAGTGGACGTGAACGCAGGTGGCGCCATCCTGCCTTGGCGAATGTCACGAGGAAAAATTGCACGATGCTTTCGTGTTTCTTTTTGTGCGTCCGTGAGCTAGACAGCGTAATTTGACTAACCTCAGCTTCTTGCCTCGTAGGAGGATGTCTGGAAAGCGGCGTAAATTTCCTGCGTCAGAATAATAAATCTACTAAATCTTCTCTGCCGATAACAGCGACGAAGAAACTGCGTTTCAACTTGATGTTGTGGGGGCGCTGGCAGCTGGCAGCAAGAATAAAGGGGAATTAAGGGCAGGCTAAGGCGCGCTCGCGCTCGCCAGGACAGCTGGCAGTCTGGGCATGGCTTCTGAATAGCCATGAGGGCTCCGGCCGACCGGTGTCCATGAGCCTACAACATTGATGATTTGGAATTCAAGGACGAAGACGTGTCAAACGTTGGGGCAGAGATTTACAGTAAGCATTGGAACAAACCGGTGCCACCCCCCCCAAAAAATGCATAAGGCGAGCAGCCTCTCTCCCGTCAACTAGTGCACCCAGCTCTTCTGATTATTTTGCCATGAAAGCTACAACGAATTGACATAAGTAAATAATTACCAGTCGAAAAGAATTACAAATAATGCGGGGATGAGGCTAGTGCGATGCGTCGGCCGGAGATTGATGGAGTGTTCACACCACTTGAGATTTTGTCAGCAGTCATGAACTGGAATATAGTGGTCTTCGACGTACTCGTGAAAGAAAGTACCGATTGCACGCAACAAAATGAAATTGTTTTCACAACAACAAACAAAGAAGCGAAGGCGTTTGTGCAGTCAACTTAGCGATGAGAGTCACTACGTGTTACCAGCGCTCAGAAAGTATTGGTCAACCCTGCTTAACCTTGTTCTGCTTTTTATTACCAGTGTGATGCATCTTGATCCCTTTGAGAAGTTTCGAAGGGCTATGTATTTTAGAGACAATGAGTTTCAGCCGAGTAGAGAGAAGCCCAACGTTGACACCGTGTACAAAGTGCGGCCTCTTATCGTGTATTGCAGTGGTCAAAGGACACTTTTACAAGTCCAAATTGCGCAAATGAACGATTGAAAACAATGCGATAAGTTTTCGCAAAATCTGTGCAGTGCCCTTGGGCTTTACGGTGCCAATAAATTGTTTTTTTAAATGCGAAGCATTTCTTAGCGAACTTCTGCGACTTTGAGCGTATCTATCTATCTATCTATCTAGCCGCCTACGACATTGTGCTCTCCTGGCCGTTTCGTTAATCGGATGTATACCAAAATTGGTGTGTCATAACATGGCCTTATTACGAACATAAATGACAGGTCATATCATGAAAATCATGACACGCATGTCATGAATAGCATAATTTACATTCCACGACCTTAGGCTCTTGCGGCCGTTCCGTGAATTTCATATACACCAAAATTGGTACGACGTGACAAGAATTCATGACGAACATAATGACTGGTCCTAACATGCAAATCATGACGCGCATGTCATGTGCAGCATGATTTACATGACATGGTCTCTGGGCGCTCGCGGCCATTTAAATAAAGGGATATATACGAAAACTGGTATGACGAGACATTTCTGTATGAAGAACATAACTGACTCGTGGTAACATGAAAATCATTACATGCATGTCATGTATGACATGATTTACATGCCACGCTCATGGCGCACTCGCGGTCGTTTCGCTGGATTGATATACACCAAACTTGGTATTGCGCGAAGTGACTGTATGAAGAACATGAATAACGGTTGGTAAGATGAAAACCATGACATGCATGTCATGTATGTCATGATTTACATGCCACGCTCATGATGCATTCGTGGCCGCTTCGCTAGCTTGATGTACACCAAAATTCGTATTGCGCGCAGCGACTGTATGACGAACGTAAATGAGACGTGGTAACATGAAAATCATGGCATGCATGACATGTACGACATGATTTACATGTCATGCTCATGGCGCACTCGTGGCCCTTTCGCTTGCTTGATATCCACCAAAATTAGTGTTGTGCTATGTGACTGTATGAAGAACATGAATAACAGGTGCTGGCATGAAAACCATGACATATATTACATGTATGTCATGATTTACATGCCTCGCTCATGGTGCACTTGCGGCCGTTTCGCTGGCATAATATGCACCAAAATTGGTATTGCGTGACACGACCGTATGACGAACGTAAGTGAGAGGTGGTAACATTAAAATCATGACATGCAAGTCATGTACAACCTGATTTACATGCCACGCTCATGGTGCGCTAGCGGCCGTTTCAGTAGATTGATATACACCAAAATTGGTATTGCGCTAAGTGACTGTATGAAGAACATGAATAACAGTTGGTAAAATGAAAACCATGACATGCATGTCATGTATGTCATGATTTACATGCCACGCTCATGATGCATTCGCGGCCACTTCGCTAGCTTGATGTACACCAAAATTGGTATTGTGCGCAGCGACTGTATGACGAACGTAAATAGACATGGTAACATGAAAATCATGACATGCATGACATGTACGACATGATTTACATGTCAGGGTCATGGCGCATTCGTGGCCGTTTCACTTGCGTGATATACACCAAAATTAGTATTGCGCGACGCGACTGCATGACGAACGTAAATGAGAGTTGGTAACATGGAAACATGACATGCAGGTCATGTACGACATGATTTGCATGCCACACTCATGATACATTCGCGGCCGTTTTCCTACCTTGATATATACCAAAATTGGTATTGCGCGACGCGACTGTATGACGAACATGAATAACAGGTGGTAACATGAAAACCGTGACATGATGTCATGTATGTCATGATTTACATGCCGCGCTCATGGTGCATTCGCGGCCGTTTCGCTAGCTTGATATACACCAAAATTGATATTGCGCGATGTGACTGTATGACGAACATAAATGAGAGGTCTTAACATGCGAATCATGTTATGCATGTCATGTACGGTATGATTTACATGCCACTGTCATGGTGTGCTTCCGGCCGTTTTGTTAACTGGGTATATACCGAAACTGGTATGGCACGACTCGAGTGCGTGATGAACGTAAGCGACAGGCCATGCATTTATATACCAGAATATGCGTTTCATTGGCATGGTGTATACTAGATTGTGCATGCACGCGTGCATGGCAAACATGCGATATATGGTGGACTAGATGCCATGGCATGAATGATTTCATTTGGCTCAAAGACAAACAAGGCGATGTATGCAGCTCTTTGCTGGCTGCTTCGCATTACATCGATTCCCACAGTGCGTGGGATCTGCCGAATTTTTAGACTTCCATACGGCAAAGACGTGTCGATCCCGGCTTTAACGTGTTCGTTCCCTTAGGGTACATAGGGACGTATGTGTCCCAGCCTATAACTTCTTACAAATGCAGGTATCTTTTTCACTGCTTTTTTGCTCTTCGCAAGGTCAACACAAACAAAATACATCATTGTATTATGTTTCCAATCTCTAGTCTTCTTGTGTACCTCAGGCGGTTAATTAACCGGCATGGCTCATTCATATCCCACATTAGAGTACGCGTCGTACTGTAAATCGTGCACGTATTCAAGCGAAGCTTGTCTTCACTGATCTGTGAAGCTGGTGCTTCAAAAAACTCTCCTCACCCACAGCTGGCGCTCACCAATAAACTTACTTTTCGGGGAGAGGGTTTGAACTCGTGTCCGCTCGGTCCGAAAGCGAGTGTGTTGAACACTAGGACGCACGCCCATACTTGCAAAATGTGAACTTAGCTGAAGCATACGATTGCGTTTTCCCGACGATGAAAAAAAAAAGAATTGGGAAGCCCTACAAATGCTATGGGCGCTTCAGTGAAATATTTCGTGTTGGCGGACGGAAAGTTATCTGCTGGATACCAGGAGCCCCGAAATTGTCATGCATGTTATGCGTTATACATTCCGCTGTTTGGAATTCACAAAAAAAAACGAGCTTACTTGTTGGTAGCTCTACAGGATTAGGGAAAACCAGCCATGATGGCTGCTCTGTTTTCCTCTATCGTGAATTTCTCCCAAATCATGCACCGAGGCACACGCTTCCCATAGTCCTAGCGGTACAAGAAAAATTAATAAAATTTGCTAACACTATAATGCAGAGATTCATAAGTGTCCCGTCCCCTGCGCACCACTAAGGACAGGGTGCCACAGCTGGCTTATCTCGCATTGTGACCCAGACGTTACGTCACGCCGAGGGAAGAGAGCTCGGCGAGGGTTGCGAAATGAATAAACGCTGACTCATTCCAAAGCTGGCTTACAGTAACAACGGTAGCCTAGAAAAAAGAAAAACAATTCTGATATCTTCGATGTATAGAATTTTCGCAGCGGCGCACGGGCGCGGCTGTGTTTGGTCACGTGATCGTGACTGGCCTTGGGCCAGCGACGCGACCGTGGCCGTAACACACACGCTGGTTGTAGCATGGCGTCAGCAAGTAGCGTGCTTTTTTTCGCAGGAAAGCGTAGTTCCATATGTAATCACCAAATAGTCGACTAGGTCGATGCATTTCGAGCTTGGCACCTACTACGCGAGTTCTTTCCGGCACGAATTTATTACGCCGTTGTCGTGCGCTGTATGGCCCCTGAGTTCGCAAGCTACACTTCTATTCGCTTTATATTTGCGTCCTGATGCATCGAGAGCAATGTATTCATCACTAATTTGCACTACTGCCCCGCCACGGTGGTCTAGTGCTTACGGCACTCGACTGCTGACCCGAAGGTCGCGGGATCGAATCCCGGCCGCGGCAGCTGCATTTTCGATGGAGGCGAAAATGTTTCAAGCCCGTGTACTTAAATTTAAGTGCACGTAAAAGAAGCCCAGGTGGTAGAAATTTCCGGAGCCCTCCACTACGGCGTCTCTCAACCATATCGTGTTTTTGCGACATTAAACCCCATATATTATTATTTTATTACTTTTCACTACTTCTGAGATCTACTTTCAACGAATTTGAAAGGAAGGAAATTGTTATTGCTTTATTTGTTGATATTTCCAGGGCTTTTGACTTCCTAAATCGTGAAGTCTTGTTCTGTTAGATATTTACAATATATGTGGTTTTGCGGTTAAATTTACTGCGGTAATACTTGTCCCACCGGTGACAAGTTCAACTAAATAGAGAGTTTGAGAATTGGGGCCCCAAGAAGCTTGCGAGCCGCCAGGGCGCATGCGCAGAACCCTAGCCACTCTTGGGCTGTTGCGCTCGCGTTGACCCAAGACGCAAAAATTGAAAATTAGAGAGTTTGAGTATTGGGGCCCCAAGAAGCTTGGGGACCCAAGAAGCTTGCGAGCCGCCAGGGTGCATGCGCAGAACCCAAGCCACTCTTGGGCTCTTGCGCTCGCGTTGACCCGAGACGCAAAAATTCCAAACTAGCGTGGGGCCTTAAGGCGTCTTGGGTCACCAGCGAGAAGAGACAGACGCAGCCCGGGCCACGGCGCAGGATGGCCCGCGTCTCGCATGATTTTAAATTTCGTCACGCGTGCCGCTCCGTCCGCTTGACCCAACGCGCAGCCTGCGTTGGCCCAATTCTCAAACTCTGTTGATCATCCGAACGCAAGAGCAGGCTGCCCAACGCAGCTTGGGGGACCCAGCTTCTTGGGTCCCCAATTCTCAAGCTCTCCAATAACTCGCGATCACAAGTTCTCTCACTGCATTGCGTTGTTCCACAGGGCAGCATTTTGGGGCCTTTGCTGTTTAACATTCACATAAATGGCATCGTTAACAACAATAATTATGCCATCATATATGCAGACGACACAGCCATATTTTTTTCTGGCATTAACATTGACTACCTTATCTGTAATTGTATTAACACATTAGTTCAACTGGTTCAACTGCAACAGTTGTCATCGTTCAACTCAGTGCAGAATAATGAAAATAAAACAAAGGCGCTTATATTTCGAGCCAGAAATAAACCTATCCTTCCTCATGTAGATGTAATTCTCCATTCTCTTCCAGTTGATATCGTTGACCACTTCAAGTGCCTTGGCGTCGTATTTATTGCGCACATGTCTTGGGAATCTCGCGTAAATTTGGTACTAACGAAATTAGCTCGAATAACTGGTACAGTCGGTCAACTCTGTGGGAACCACGCTAACCGGCTATCGCGAGATAGCGCCACGTGCTGCGCAGAGGCGGTGCGCGTGGCCCAGCTGCGCGGCTTAAAACGGGCAGCCTGCGCGCTGCCTAAGGGAGAGGTGCCTTGGCTGCCAGGATGGCCGGATGCCATCACCCGCGCTGGCCGATTGCGGTTGCCGCCGATCATGATCGCCGCCTCGTCGTCTCGTGTCCCTGGACCGACCCCGCCGTATGCAGCGTATAGTTAAATAAATTATTGTTGTTTGTTGTGAGTTGAAGCCTCCGTCGTCCTTGCTTTACCTGCGGACGGGACGCAGCAAGCCCAGTACCCACAACTCGGATACATTCTCTCTCAAAAACTTCAAATATTAGTTTACAATTCTCTTTCCTATTCACACGTTAAGAATTGCCGACTTGTCTGGGGTGCAAGTACATTTTCTAATCCACAAAATATTTACATTATGCATAAACGATACCTACGTAATGTTTCCGGTGCTGTGTATAATGCAACAACCACAGGCTTGTTCCATAAAACCCGTATTATAACAACCCATAAACTATACTATTATCGGCTGAGTCCTAGGTTTAAATACGAAGTGAGAAATAATATACATAATTTAGATACCCTAGCACATTTGGAAACAAATGAGCATTGCTAGAAAACAAGACACAGAGAGCATTGGAATGTTGTCACACCCCGTTTGAATACTCGCATAGAGCTTCTGTGTTATTCTCTACTATCATTGTTAAACCGTTTTCAATTAATTATTTTGATTTGTTTTGTTGTTCCTTAGCAAAACTTAGATCGATGTTTGTAGAAGAAAATTATTTTCGTTTATCCTGGCGTTGTATTTTTTTCTATGCATTTTTTCGGGCTCTTGTGTATTACTTTTATTCTGCCCTAATCATATGTTTTCACTTGGTAATTGACTGTTTTTCTTTCATGTTGGCCGCACGCCATACTTTACGGGCTGCGGTCTAGTCAAGCCGCATATAGGCAGCTTTTTTCCCGTTGTGCTCATCTGTAAAATACACGGTGAACATAAAGGTTCGATTTGAAGTACTCGCCGATAAGGCTTAGCAGACGTGCGTGAACCAACAGCTGATCTTAATAATAAAAAGAAACCACACGGAATGCGTTGGCCCCAGCATGAGATGATACAAAGCGATAGCCAATTTCTCCATTTATTTATTGCTGTCAGGACAGTGGCCAAGTAGTAAGTGCGAGTTCGGATCGAAGCAGGCGCTCGCGCCTGCATGGGGGCTGCCATGTCGAATGGTAACCGCAGTTAGTCGCGGTTACTGATCGAACAGTTAAAGGTACCTCGCGAAAATTCAAAGTAGAATAATGATATCACGTATCACTGTGGCGTATTACGTGCCAAACAAACGCAAATGTTCTGACCTTGTCAACTTTTAAGCGATTACATTCAGAACTATGTTATGCTACGCAAGCAAGCGTGTGGCTAAAACATAAAATCTTCCCTGTCGTGAGCCCTTGAACATGGCCCCTCAAGAAACGACATATTTTAATCTTTCAAAGGACGATATGCTTCTGTGGCCCCTTGTTTAGTTCAAGTACTGTCCTGTTTGGTCCACGGTCCATGATCCTGGACACCACACTACGTCAGCTACTTCGCGCAATTACTACCACCGTCTTCCGATTCTGCATAACGTCCCACTACTGTTGTTCAGCCTTCTCGATCACTGCTGCGTTACTGGCTTTCCCAAGACAGTGCTAATCCGTATTCACTAATCTGTCCTTAATCCCTCTTTTGTCACCGCTTCCCCTCTACGCATGCTTACATTTCCAGCAAAAAAAAAATGGTGGTCCCTTGTTTCCCTCATCCCTGGAATCTGAGCCTGATGAAACAGTGTCCTCGTGTGAAGCGCTAGCTTCTACTTTCGATTGAAATTCTTGTCCTAACGAACCCGTCGAGCTGGCCTAAGTCTATACGCATCCACACCCTTAATAGGAAGCAGTGGAAGGCGCTAATCAGCAGTTCCGACCCAGGAGTAGCCCTCATGCAAATGGTCCAAGAATCGGGAAAGGCTAGGTGTGTCCAGGCGTTTAACTAACTACGTAGACTATGCCTTCCTTTGATAAAGTTTATTCAGTGAACATATAAATGGAATGAATGACTTGTTCGCACGCACCATCTCATCGTTTGGCTCACTCAACCGCATTCTGTGGTACCACGGCCGCTCGACAAAAAAAAAGAACGAGAAGGTGCGCCGTATTGCGTCGCGCTGAAACACACGGGCACAAGCGGGAAGGCTATGTTAACAGTTCCTTCCGAGTTGCGTTTCGTTCAGATTCGTGGTGTCTTTGAGCGCCAAGAAATGATGTCAACGTCAGCCAAGAGTTGGAGGCTCCTTAAGACGCTCGTGCTTTCTATAGGCAATCTTGTTGCGGATAAAGCCCCAGAAACTTCGTAAAGTAGCGACATACGTGCTTAATAGCGCCTCCTCTCTTTCCGTCCTCCTCCGCCATTTCGGAGGCTGACGCCGCGTCGATATTGGCAAGCTGTCGTCACGTGGGACCGCAAGCAGCGTTGGTTTATTTACAGTCGCTCTGGGCTGCCATCTTTGCTAGTGAAGCGTGCACTCGCTAGTGCACAGCGCATGTGTTTTATGGATACGCACTTGTCATTCCGTGTGCGTTGTACTGTGAACTACTGTTCGCAAAAGACCGACGTAGTTTTTGGCTGCCATGTCAGAACAAGTCTAGCCAAGGCAAAAAGCTCCTCGTGATACCGTCCGCTAAGCGCAACGAGTTGCGACGAAGGACTTGGTTTCACAGAATCGGAAGGGAGAGCTTCAGGCTGACATTTTCGACTTGGCTATGCGAGGTAAGTTGCGCGTCTCTCATACTGTAAGTATGCGTCGAGGTTCGCTAAGTTCGATACCCGCCCTAACGCCGTTTAGTAGAGTGGGCATCGCACTGCTGTACGTCGCCATCTCTCACGCACGTTTTATCACTGCTTCTGCGGGGTCCTTACTTTGTGTTTGTTTCTTTCTCAACAATACGCGGTTACGTTTTCTGCTTTACGTGATGCGCCGACTGGTTCGAGTTCACGGTAATGGTTTGTGCGCATCCTGCACGCGGACTGAAATTCAACAATGTGATTGTGAAACTTCAGAAATTCGGCGCAGCTCTTTTGAATAGACAAAGCTTCAGTGCGAAAACTCGCATTCGGGTTTATGCTCTCCGTTTGTTTTTGTTGCGTGCTCGTTTAAGTAGGAGGAAATAGCTTTCTGGGGCTGTTTACGTTGACAAATCAGCCGGTAGACTTGTCATGCGAAGGTAGCCATGCAAAGCGTGCGTTCCAAACCGAGTCGTAGGGTGCGTTCATCGTTTAGGAACCTCACGTATATGTGCCATTTCGCGCCTAGGTTTACGCGCTATTTCGTGTGAAGGTTTACATCCGCGAGTGGAGGTCTCACGAAGGAAATGTTTACGGTAACACGCTAGTCTTTACATTCGCTGTCTCGTTCATTCAGCGATATAGTTCGCATGTCAGATACATCTACAAAGCGCACTTACGCAATACGGTTGGTGCGTGTAATCACTTAACGAAACAACCAACGCCGTCCAAATATATCAACGATAATTGATGTACGCCTTCTGACGCAATATTATTGCGAAAGCTTAACTGCCTCATTGAAAGCTAAAACTGACCGAGTGATCAAAAATATCATCCCGCGAAGACGTCACCAAATGACGTCGTAATGACGTCACAGATGGCCAAAAGTGGTGACGTCACTATGGCGTCATGGCGTCACATAACATGACGTAACACGATGACATCAGATGACATCGTCGCCTTGCATTGCCTCAGTGATCGTTGGGCGGATCACGGTGGTCATGCACAACCAGGTGAGGTGCAGAAAGCTTTCGGAGGGGTTCGGGGTAGGATCAATGCGTCAACTCAAGAAGAACAAGATGGCTTTCACCTTCGAGTCGTCCTAGGAGAATGCATAAGGAACCCTGTGAGTTTTGCCTGAGCGCCTGATATCCAGGACAGGCTGATCTCGCACGCGCGCTAACTTCAGGGACTGCAGTGCGTCTCGTCACTTGAAATTTACCAATTAAAAAACTACCTTACTAATGAAAAAACCACTAAATTTACCAATGCATGGAAGCACGTGCTCTCTGGACATATTTTAAACTCTATGCGGCACTACAGCTGTCATGGGCCAGCGTTACGCTCGTTTAGATAATTTTCGAAAAAAATTATCAAACAGAAAAATGTGCAGTTAATAAATGTGCATAAGCCACCGCAGGGAAAATTTTTGCTCTAGAAGAAGATACACGAACTCTCCATTGGTGCTCTTCTTAGCATTTTTTTTCATTGCTATGATTTTCCCGAATCCTATTTGCGAAAAGGAGTAGCCGGTGCTATATAAAAGCGCCAACATTTCCTAAACAAAAAATAATTTAAAAAATACCAAGAGCTAGACGGCTGCTGCGAATGCTTACAGCGCGCTGTCTGGCAAGCAAGCCCTATCTCCGCGATAGGGCGTCTGCTACTCAGGAGCAAAATAGGTGGTGCCACGTTTGAAAAGAGAGTGAGAGGACGAACGAGAGCGGAGGAGGAGAGTATCGCTACTTTACGAAGTTTCAGGGGCTTTAGTTGCGGAGGTTTTGTCGCGCCATAGCTGCAAGAGGCTCAACTAGGCGGCTCCAGCCGTTTCCGACAATGCGATTGAAAGTAGTACAAGCTCCCTATCGAAAGGGCTGTACGCATCTGTTCCTAATATCCAAATCGCTGTCTTTGACGCAGCCGCAAAGTGAACGAAGAATATTCTAGCCTTCACTCTCAATTGCAAGAGGTACGTTTTCTTCCGAAAAGGATAATCATCACCCACATCGCATGCCTTTGCTTGCGATATCACCACGTTCCCAGAGCTTTCTGGTAAACATCAGCATACCCACTAAAAGCATGAAATAGAATTCTAAGAGGATATTGGCGACCGCGTAGTTTTCACGAAAGGAAACGCAAGGAGCCACATGACGATTACTGTCACGGGAGAAAAGGACACCTTAAAGAGTGCGAAGTGTTGTACAGGGAAGCGGTTGTATGTAACTAAGCTATCCGTAACTCAGAGAACACTTACCTACTCAACAGACAATTAACATCATCATGAACGGCTTTTACTTTAAATTCAAAGAAAAAGCAAATGTAGCTACCAAGACTGAGCTAAAACTGCAGCTGAAGTAGTGGCCGAATTGATTGACGCGTCTGGGACCGTGAGAGTAACAAGACATGTGAACGTATGTTATCTTCGCGAATAGTTGCCTGTCGAGAATTACCTACTCAACAGGAAACCCCTAGCAGGTGTGTGCCACTGAAATAGCAGGTGTGTGCTATAGAAATTGGGGAATCCCCACTACTCACCGCCACAGTACGGAGACAGCCAATACCACCATATATGAAGACGACAGCGACGAGGTACAAGAAAGAACCACTATTTTTTAATCGTAAACTGTTGCGCGGAAAGACGTAGACGGGGAACACAAAAGACACACACGGAGCGCACACTGTCAACAAATTTTATTAGCAGAGCGACGTGACCTTATACACCTGGCAAAACTCAATGCGCATGGCAGCAAGTACATACTAACAACACGGTCCAATCAATATACACGTGTTGTGCCACACAGATACGCGATTTCCTTGTCGGAAAGTGAGATGGACGCTTGGCTGACGCATTTTTCTTTTAAGTCCGAGATCTTGTGAGCCTCGATAATGAGACGCGACATTTCGTTGTTGCTATTTGCGATTATGTTGCACTTGTGAAATTCCGGAATACAGCCACAACTATTGCAATGAATTGCAAGCCATCCCCCCGTTTTGTTTTTTACATTGTTGGCGTGCTCACGAAGCCTGTCGTTTATACAACGGCCCGTTTGTCCTACGTAAGAACGGCTGCATGTTAAAGGAATTTCATAGACGAGGCCTTCATTGCATTTCACATATTCAGTTTTATGATTCTTAGTGCAGGTTTTCTTATCTTTACGATTTGGGTTTGTCATCTTGCACACCTTTGCAAGTTTCTGCGGAGCGGAAAACACTAATTTAACATCTGCTCTTTGGGCGATCTTTTTAATGTTTCTTTCTTGAGCTGCTCCAGTTTTATCTCAGATCTACCTTCATCGAATGGGAGGACAAATGCTTCTTGCAGAAAAAAGGCATTTGCATAGGTTCGTGCATAGCACCCGTCCTGAGCGATCTGTTTTTAGCTCGACTTGACAAGGCACTCGCTACTGATCTGACGTCCACGAAGGTGGCAAAAGCTTTTAGATTCGTTGATGATTTTTTGTTTCTTTTAGAATGTGACCCGGCAGTATTTAATCAGGAAGCAGAAAACGTTCTTTCTGTTGCTAGAAGTTGCTTGAAGCCCTTACTAATCGCCCATGAACTTCCTAGCCAAAATAGCATTCGTTTTCTAGATGTCAGGCTCTTCTTTGAAGGAAGCCACGTATGCTGGGGCTATGAGCCCCGGGCCAATAAACCCGTTCTACCCTTCAGGTCGGCCCACTCGAAACTAGTCAAAAGAGCTGTCGCGAACCTTTGCATGAAAAATGCTTTGGAAAAGTCTTGCCCCCACCAAATGGACCAATGCTTGAACCAGCAGACGACACGGCTCTTAGAAGCAGGGTATCCGAAGCTCTTAATCGTGTCGGTAGCGGAAAAGCTCCTGAGGAATCTCAGGGCGTCTAGCACGTGCAACCTACCCACTTCCCGAGAGGATGGACAAGAAAGGAAGAAGTTCACGGTTATTCCGTATGTCCACCAGGTTTCCCACAACATTAAAAAGATCGCCCAAAGAGCAGATGTTAAATTAGTGTTTTCCGCTCCGCAGAAACTTGCAAAGGTGTGCAAGATGACAAACCCAAATCGTAAAGATAAGAAAACCTGCACTAAGAATCATAAAACTGAATATGTGAAATGCAATGAAGGCATCGTCTATGAAATTCCTTTAACATGCAGCCGTTCTTACGTAGGACAAACGGGCCGTTGTATAAACGACAGGCTTCGTGAGCACGCCAACAATGTAAAAAACAAAACGGGGGGATGGCTTGCAATTCACTGCAATAGTTGTGGCTGTATTCCGGAATTTCACAAGTGCAACATAATCGCAAATAGCAACAACGAAATGTCGCGTCTCATTATCGAGGCTCACAAGATCTCGGACTTAAACGAAAAATGCGTCAGCCAAGCGTCCATCTTACTTTCCGACAAGGAAATCGCGTATCTGTGTGGCACAACACGTGTATATTGATTGGACCGTGTTGTTAGTATGTACTTGCTGCCATGCGCATTGAGTTTTGCCAGGTGTATAAGGTCACGTCGCTCTGCTAATAAAATTTGTTGACAGTGTGCGCTCCGTGTGTGTCTTTTGTGTTCCCCGTCTACGTCTTTCCGCGCAACAGTTTACGATTATGACAAACCAACAAGCCCAAGTCGACACCCTCCTCACTATTTTTTCTTTCGGGGCCACTACTCTGGGATACAGCTACAGCGACGTTTTGCCATTGAAGAATTTCTCATTGAGACTAAAATAATACCTTGCTCAATTCTGCAGGCTTTCAATACTTCCTTATTGAAAACTGGCAATTTAAAATAGATTCGGCAGATCCCACGTACCGTGGGAGTCGATGTTATGCGAAACATGCGGCGGGAAGGTGACTGTGGCGTATTTTTATTACGGAGCGACACGTTACAAAATTACGCTAAAGATTAGTATAAATTTTATACGCACACATATATGTTGAAGAGCCACATATGTGTTATATAACCAATTGTTTACGGTTGGGTAACGCTGCCAATCGCAACCTGGGTATTACCAACACCAGAAGCGGTAAGCTTATATGTAGTGCTTGTACGTGTCCCGAGCACGCACGCACGTTTCACGAACCCGTGTGCATGTGTGGAAGAAGTTCTTGACCGTTCTTGAACAGGGGCATCATCACCGCGATCAGTGAGCACCAGCAGCTGGTCATGACTAGTTGTAGGATCCGGTCGTGATCGTGGTGACGAGGCGTCCATGTGTAGTGAAGTACGTGGTATAGTAGAGCTGCTTGAATTCGCGGATGCCTCGGTCCTTTCGTCGAGAAATTGTCTGTCGATAGAGCCGGCGACATGTCGGAACATAAACTCACCCTTCGCGTTGGTGACGTATAGGCCGTCGAGGCTGGTCGGCCTGGATAGTGCCACGTAGACCAACATCAGTGGGTGGTGGTTGTCGTATTCGTGGACTACCTGGGCGCATGTGGCCTACGTAGCCTGGTTGACAAAGCGGCTGTCAAACAGTCTGGCATCTTCCTCGGTCAGCATGAGGCCATCGCCCAGCCTCGTAAGAAATGAAGAGGACACTGCGTCGTTCTGGTGCACGAAATGCACCTTACGCTGCGGTGATGTGGATATCATATGCAACTTTCGTTAATGTATTCCTCCGGGGTCGAGCAATGCTACAATACAATTTGCTGAATAATAGCAATACAAACGTAATGTTTATTAGACTGCTATAAAAGCGGAGCCAACACTGGAACCACAGACGCTAATCTGATATGATGCCTGTATCGTAGGAGTAGGCTACACATCGTAGGAGTATCATGTAATGTTTATTGCTTTCTTGTAAAATCAGATAGCCAGCACCACAACCAGAATTGCCGTTGCAACGATATTACACCTGCGTAGGCTGTTTTTCCAAACCAGTTTATTGACATGGCGTGGCTCAGTGGTAGAATACCTGACTGCCACGCGGAATGCTTGGGTTCGATTCTTGCTGGGATACTAATTTTCATTCCTTCCATTTGTCGAGTCAACGCTGCCGATGTCGGTTTTCCTTAGCGCTCTAGCATTTAAGTTACCAATGTCTCTTCGCGCCGTTCCTGGGTAGATATAAAGTGTCAATCACCTGTGGCGCATACCCGTACACCGCGGCCCGTGGCAAACATGTATGCGCCACACGTGTCTAGTGGAAAGGGTTTGACGACGTACGCGACAGGATTTTCACGTTATTCATGTCATGACCGGAAAATCATATTCATCAAATCCTTTACCCTCCCATGCCAATTTCGGTCTACACCAAGTTAAGGAGTTGATCATGGGAGCACCCAGACCTAAGCGGCTAGATAGATAGATAGATAGATAGATAGATACGTAGATAGAAACGCTCAAAGTGCCAAAGGTTCTCTAAGAAATGCGTCGCATTTATTAAGTGTTTGATAACTGTAGCATATAGAAATGTTGCCCTATTGATTAAAATGTTGCCCTATTGATCAAAATTCACCCACCACTCGACCAATACCCTGCATTGCGCGTCGGCCACAGTAAGAGGACAACTACTACGGCGTTCATGACGCGACTTCAACGTCCCGAAAAAAAGGGGAGTAAGTGTCAGTGTGGTACACTGCTGATTACACTATGGGTGTCCTCCAGCCGCTAGCTTTGACTAGACGTTCAGATAACGCACCTTACCTTTATAACAAGTGGCCGTTTGGCAAGCAGCTGAATAAGATATATACGACAACATGCAAGGTACTACGGGAGAGCTGTATGCAGCTGTGCCCTTACAAACCCATCAGCCACGGTAATAGGACAACTATACCACTATTAAGAGGCATTGATGGCTCGACTTCAGCCTTCTGAAAAAAGAATTCACCGAAGATCATGATACTGTGTAAAATGAATTCCGAGCACAGCTTCGTATTGGGGCAATGCCGACTCTGTTTGACGTTTTGGCTATCCGCAGTTGTAGCAATGTTACATTCGTCTCATATTGCCACAAAGAAACTGGCCACAGCCTCGAGTGCTACATACATCACTCTGCCATGCGCATGCACGCTTCGGAACAAGCAAAACGCCGACAGCCCCGTTACGACAAGTGAGACAGCTTCAGTGCACGTTCCGCCCTGCTTCGGTTGCGGCAAGCCCGCGTGACCTTGAGTTGCGGCAAGCCCGCGTGACGCGGAGAAAAAACAAGGTTATAGCCAGTGCTCGTGATGTATACATACCGCATTCGCTCTAATTCGTCCTCGTTCATTCCACGGTTACGCCGACACCA